>NC_060181.1:81821042-82113233 GCF_021184085.1 Oncorhynchus gorbuscha | reverse complement strand
CTGCATCTTGTTTACATACCCTACATTACTCATCTCATATGTATATACTGTACTCTATACCATCTACTGCATCTTGTTTACATACCCTACATTACTCATCTCATATGTATATACTGTACTCTATACCATCTACTGCATCTTGTTTACATACCCTACATTACTCATCTCATATGTATATACTGTACTCTATACCATCTACTGCATCTTGTTTACATACCCTACATTACTCATCTCATATGTATATACTGTACTCTATACCATCTACTGCATCTTGTTTACATACCCTACATTACTCATCTCATATGTATATACTGTACTCTATACCATCTACTGCATCTTGTTTACATACCCTACATTACTCATCTCATATGTATATACTGTACTCTATACCATCTACTGCATCTTGTTTACATACCCTACATTACTCATCTCATATGTATATACTGTACTCTATACCATCTACTGCATCTTGTTTACATACCCTACATTACTCATCTCATATGTATATACTGTACTCTATACCATCTACTGCATCTTGTTTACATACCCTACATTACTCATCTCATATGTATATACTGTACTCTATACCATCTACTGCATCTTGTTTACATACCCTACATTACTCATCTCATATGTATATACTGTACTCTATACCATCTACTGCATCTTGTTTACATACCCTACATTACTCATCTCATATGTATATACTGTACTCTATACCATCTACTGCATCTTGTTTACATACCCTACATTACTCATCTCATATGTATATACTGTACTCTATACCATCTACTGCATCTTGTTTACATACCCTACATTACTCATCTCATATGTATATACTGTACTCTATACCATCTACTGCATCTTGTTTACATACCCTACATTACTCATCTCATATGTATATACTGTACTCTATACCATCTACTGCATCTTGTTTACATACCCTACATTACTCATCTCATATGTATATACTGTACTCTATACCATCTACTGCATCTTGTTTACATACCCTACATTACTCATCTCATATGTATATACTGTACTCTATACCATCTACTGCATCTTGTTTACATACCCTACATTACTCATCTCATATGTATATACTGTACTCTATACCATCTACTGCATCTTGTTTACATACCCTACATTACTCATCTCATATGTATATACTGTACTCTATACCATCTACTGCATCTTGTTTACATACCCTACATTACTCATCTCATATGTATATACTGTACTCTATACCATCTACTGCATCTTGTTTACATACCCTACATTACTCATCTCATATGTATATACTGTACTCTATACCATCTACTGCATCTTGTTTACATACCCTACATTACTCATCTCATATGTATATACTGTACTCTATACCATCTACTGCATCTTGTTTACATACCCTACATTACTCATCTCATATGTATATACTGTACTCTATACCATCTACTGCATCTTGTTTACATACCCTACATTACTCATCTCATATGTATATACTGTACTCTATACCATCTACTGCATCTTGTTTACATACCCTACATTACTCATCTCATATGTATATACTGTACTCTATACCATCTACTGCATCTTGTTTACATACCCTACATTACTCATCTCATATGTATATACTGTACTCTATACCATCTACTGCATCTTGTTTACATACCCTACATTACTCATCTCATATGTATATACTGTACTCTATACCATCTACTGCATCTTGTTTACATACCCTACATTACTCATCTCATATGTATATACTGTACTCTATACCATCTACTGCATCTTGTTTACATACCCTACATTACTCATCTCATATGTATATACTGTACTCTATACCATCTACTGCATCTTGTTTACATACCCTACATTACTCATCTCATATGTATATACTGTACTCTATACCATCTACTGCATCTTGTTTACATACCCTACATTACTCATCTCATATGTATATACTGTACTCTATACCATCTACTGCATCTTGTTTACATACCATCTTGTTTCCATACCCTACATTACTCATCTCATATGTATATACTGTACTCTATACCATCTACTGCATCTTGTTTCCATACCCTACATTACTCATCTCATATGTATATACTGTACTCTATACCATCTACTGCATCTTGTTTCCATACCCTACATTACTCATCTCATATGTATATACTGTACTCTATACCATCTACTGCATCTTGTTTCCATACCCTACATTACTCATCTCATATGTATATACTGTACTCTATACCATCTACTGCATCTTGTTTCCATACCCTACATTACTCATCTCATATGTATATACTGTACTCTATACCATCTACTGCATCTTGTTTCCATACCCTACATTACTCATCTCATATGTATATACTGTACTCTATACCATCTACTGCATCTTGTTTACATACCCTACATTACTCATCTCATATGTATATACTGTACTCTATACCATCTACTGCATCTTGTTTCCATACCCTACATTACTCATCTCATATGTATATACTGTACTCTATACCATCTACTGCATCTTGTTTCCATACCCTACATTACTCATCTCATATGTATATACTGTACTCTATACCATCTACTGCATCTTGTTTACATACCCTACATTACTCATCTCATATGTATATACTGTACTCTATACCATCTACTGCATCTTGTTTCCATACCCTACATTACTCATCTCATATGTATATACTGTACTCTATACCATCTACTGCATCTTGTTTACATACCCTACATTACTCATCTCATATGTATATACTGTACTCTATACCATCTACTGCATCTTGTTTCCATACCCTACATTACTCATCTCATATGTATATACTGTACTCTATACCATCTACTGCATCTTGTTTCCATACCCTACATTACTCATCTCATATGTATATACTGTACTCTATACCATCTACTGCATCTTGTTTCCATACCCTACATTACTCATCTCATATGTATATACTGTACTCTATACCATCTACTGCATCTTGTTTCCATACCCTACATTACTCATCTCATATGTATATACTGTACTCTATACCATCTACTGCATCTTGTTTCCATACCCTACATTACTCATCTCATATGTATATACTGTACTCTATACCATCTACTGCATCTTGTTTCCATACCCTACATTACTCATCTCATATGTATATACTGTACTCTATACCATCTACTGCATCTTGTTTCCATACCCTACATTACTCATCTCATATGTATATACTGTACTCTATACCATCTACTGCATCTTGTTTCCATACCCTACATTACTCATCTCATATGTATATACTGTACTCTATACCATCTACTGCATCTTGTTTCCATACCCTACATTACTCATCTCATATGTATATACTGTACTCTATACCATCTACTGCATCTTGTTTCCATACCCTACATTACTCATCTCATATGTATATACTGTACTCTATACCATCTACTGCATCTTGTTTCCATACCCTACATTACTCATCTCATATGTATATACTGTACTCTATACCATCTACTGCATCTTGTTTCCATACCCTACATTACTCATCTCATATGTATATACTGTACTCTATACCATCTACTGCATCTTGTTTCCATACCCTACATTACTCATCTCATATGTATATACTGTACTCTATACCATCTACTGCATCTTGTTTCCATACCCTACATTACTCATCTCATATGTATATACTGTACTCTATACCATCTACTGCATCTTGTTTCCATACCCTACATTACTCATCTCATATGTATATACTGTACTCTATACCATCTACTGCATCTTGTTTCCATACCCTACATTACTCATCTCATATGTATATACTGTACTCTATACCATCTACTGCATCTTGTTTCCATACCCTACATTACTCATCTCATATATATACTGTACTCTATACCATCTACTGCATCTTGTTTCCATACCCTACATTACTCATCTCATATGTATATACTGTACTCTATACCATCTACTGCATCTTGTTTCCATACCCTACATTACTCATCTCATATGTATATACTGTACTCTATACCATCTACTGCATCTTGTTTCCATACCCTACATTACTCATCTCATATGTATATACTGTACTCTATACCATCTACTGCATCTTGTTTCCATACCCTACATTACTCATCTCATATGTATATACTGTACTCTATACCATCTACTGCATCTTGTTTCCATACCCTACATTACTCATCTCATATGTATATACTGTACTCTATACCATCTACTGCATCTTGTTTCCATACCCTACATTACTCATCTCATATGTATATACTGTACTCTATACCATCTACTGCATCTTGTTTCCATACCCTACATTACTCATCTCATATGTATATACTGTACTCTATACCATCTACTGCATCTTGTTTCCATACCCTACATTACTCATCTCATATGTATATACTGTACTCTATACCATCTACTGCATCTTGTTTCCATACCCTACATTACTCATCTCATATGTATATACTGTACTCTATACCATCTACTGCATCTTGTTTCCATACCCTACATTACTCATCTCATATGTATATACTGTACTCTATACCATCTACTGCATCTTGTTTCCATACCCTACATTACTCATCTCATATGTATATACTGTACTCTATACCATCTACTGCATCTTGTTTCCATACCCTACATTACTCATCTCATATGTATATACTGTACTCTATACCATCTACTGCATCTTGTTTCCATACCCTACATTACTCATCTCATATGTATATACTGTACTCTATACCATCTACTGCATCTTGTTTCCATACCCTACATTACTCATCTCATATGTATATACTGTACTCTATACCATCTACTGCATCTTGTTTCCATACCCTACATTACTCATCTCATATGTATATACTGTACTCTATACCATCTACTGCATCTTGTTTCCATACCCTACATTACTCATCTCATATGTATATACTGTACTCTATACCATCTACTGCATCTTGTTTCCATACCCTACATTACTCATCTCATATGTATATACTGTACTCTATACCATCTACTGCATCTTGTTTCCATACCCTACATTACTCATCTCATATGTATATACTGTACTCTATACCATCTACTGCATCTTGTTTCCATACCCTACATTACTCATCTCATATGTATATACTGTACTCTATACCATCTACTGCATCTTGTTTCCATACCCTACATTACTCATCTCATATGTATATACTGTACTCTATACCATCTACTGCATCTTGTTTACATACCCTACATTACTCATCTCATATGTATATACTGTACTCTATACCATCTACTGCATCTTGTTTCCATACCCTACATTACTCATCTCATATGTATATACTGTACTCTATACCATCTACTGCATCTTGTTTCCATACCCTACATTACTCATCTCATATGTATATACTGTACTCTATACCATCTACTGCATCTTGTTTCCATACCCTACATTACTCATCTCATATGTATATACTGTACTCTATACCATCTACTGCATCTTGTTTCCATACCCTACATTACTCATCTCATATGTATATACTGTACTCTATACCATCTACTGCATCTTGTTTCCATACCCTACATTACTCATCTCATATGTATATACTGTACTCTATACCATCTACTGCATCTTGTTTCCATACCCTACATTACTCATCTCATATGTATATACTGTACTCTATACCATCTACTGCATCTTGTTTCCATACCCTACATTACTCATCTCATATGTATATACTGTACTCTATACCATCTACTGCATCTTGTTTCCATACCCTACATTACTCATCTCATATGTATATACTGTACTCTATACCATCTACTGCATCTTGTTTCCATACCCTACATTACTCATCTCATATGTATATACTGTACTCTATACCATCTACTGCATCTTGTTTCCATACCCTACATTACTCATCTCATATGTATATACTGTACTCTATACCATCTACTGCATCTTGTTTCCATACCCTACATTACTCATCTCATATGTATATACTGTACTCTATACCATCTACTGCATCTTGTTTCCATACCCTACATTACTCATCTCATATGTATATACTGTACTCTATACCATCTACTGCATCTTGTTTCCATACCCTACATTACTCATCTCATATGTATATACTGTACTCTATACCATCTACTGCATCTTGTTTCCATACCCTACATTACTCATCTCATATGTATATACTGTACTCTATACCATCTACTGCATCTTGTTTACATACCCTACATTACTCATCTCATATGTATATACTGTACTCTATACCATCTACTGCATCTTGTTTCCATACCCTACATTACTCATCTCATATGTATATACTGTACTCTATACCATCTACTGCATCTTGTTTCCATACCCTACATTACTCATCTCATATGTATATACTGTACTCTATACCATCTACTGCATCTTGTTTCCATACCCTACATTACTCATCTCATATGTATATACTGTACTCTATACCATCTACTGCATCTTGTTTCCATACCCTACATTACTCATCTCATATGTATATACTGTACTCTATACCATCTACTGCATCTTGTTTCCATACCCTACATTACTCATCTCATATGTATATACTGTACTCTATACCATCTACTGCATCTTGTTTCCATACCCTACATTACTCATCTCATATGTATATACTGTACTCTATACCATCTACTGCATCTTGTTTCCATACCCTACATTACTCATCTCATATGTATATACTGTACTCTATACCATCTACTGCATCTTGTTTCCATACCCTACATTACTCATCTCATATGTATATACTGTACTCTATACCATCTACTGCATCTTGTTTCCATACCCTACATTACTCATCTCATATGTATATACTGTACTCTATACCATCTACTGCATCTTGTTTCCATACCCTACATTACTCATCTCATATGTATATACTGTACTCTATACCATCTACTGCATCTTGTTTCCATACCCTACATTACTCATCTCATATGTATATACTGTACTCTATACCATCTACTGCATCTTGTTTCCATACCCTACATTACTCATCTCATATGTATATACTGTACTCTATACCATCTACTGCATCTTGTTTCCATACCCTACATTACTCATCTCATATGTATATACTGTACTCTATACCATCTACTGCATCTTGTTTCCATACCCTACATTACTCATCTCATATGTATATACTGTACTCTATACCATCTACTGCATCTTGTTTCCATACCCTACATTACTCATCTCATATGTATATACTGTACTCTATACCATCTACTGCATCTTGTTTCCATACCCTACATTACTCATCTCATATGTATATACTGTACTCTATACCATCTACTGCATCTTGTTTCCATACCCTACATTACTCATCTCATATGTATATACTGTACTCTATACCATCTACTGCATCTTGTTTACATACCCTACATTACTCATCTCATATGTATATACTGTACTCTATACCATCTACTGCATCTTGTTTCCATACCCTACATTACTCATCTCATATGTATATACTGTACTCTATACCATCTACTGCATCTTGTTTACATACCCTACATTACTCATCTCATATGTATATACTGTACTCTATACCATCTACTGCATCTTGTTTCCATACCCTACATTACTCATCTCATATGTATATACTGTACTCTATACCATCTACTGCATCTTGTTTACATACCCTACATTACTCATCTCATATGTATATACTGTACTCTATACCATCTACTGCATCTTGTTTCCATACCCTACATTACTCATCTCATATGTATATACTGTACTCTATACCATCTACTGCATCTTGTTTACATACCCTACATTACTCATCTCATATGTATATACTGTACTCTATACCATCTACTGCATCTTGTTTACATACCCTACATTACTCATCTCATATGTATATACTGTACTCTATACCATCTACTGCATCTTGTTTACATACCCTACATTACTCATCTCATATGTATATACTGTACTCTATACCATCTACTGCATCTTGTTTACATACCCTACATTACTCATCTCATATGTATATACTGTACTCTATACCATCTACTGCATCTTGTTTACATACCCTACATTACTCATCTCATATGTATATACTGTACTCTATACCATCTACTGCATCTTGTTTACATACCCTACATTACTCATCTCATATGTATATACTGTACTCTATACCATCTACTGCATCTTGTTTCCATACCCTACATTACTCATCTCATATGTATATACTGTACTCTATACCATCTACTGCATCTTGTTTCCATACCCTACATTACTCATCTCATATGTATATACTGTACTCTATACCATCTACTGCATCTTGTTTACATACCCTACATTACTCATCTCATATGTATATACTGTACTCTATACCATCTACTGCATCTTGTTTCCATACCCTACATTACTCATCTCATATGTATATACTGTACTCTATACCATCTACTGCATCTTGTTTCCATACCCTACATTACTCATCTCATATGTATATACTGTACTCTATACCATCTACTGCATCTTGTTTCCATACCCTACATTACTCATCTCATATGTATATACTGTACTCTATACCATCTACTGCATCTTGTTTCCATACCCTACATTACTCATCTCATATGTATATACTGTACTCTATACCATCTACTGCATCTTGTTTCCATACCCTACATTACTCATCTCATATGTATATACTGTACTCTATACCATCTACTGCATCTTGTTTCCATACCCTACATTACTCATCTCATATGTATATACTGTACTCTATACCATCTACTGCATCTTGTTTCCATACCCTACATTACTCATCTCATATGTATATACTGTACTCTATACCATCTACTGCATCTTGTTTCCATACCCTACATTACTCATCTCATATGTATATACTGTACTCTATACCATCTACTGCATCTTGTTTCCATACCCTACATTACTCATCTCATATGTATATACTGTACTCTATACCATCTACTGCATCTTGTTTCCATACCCTACATTACTCATCTCATATGTATATACTGTACTCTATACCATCTACTGCATCTTGTTTCCATACCCTACATTACTCATCTCATATGTATATACTGTACTCTATACCATCTACTGCATCTTGTTTACATACCCTACATTACTCATCTCATATGTATATACTGTACTCTATACCATCTACTGCATCTTGTTTACATACCCTACATTACTCATCTCATATGTATATACTGTACTCTATACCATCTACTGCATCTTGTTTCCATACCCTACATTACTCATCTCATATGTATATACTGTACTCTATACCATCTACTGCATCTTGTTTACATACCCTACATTACTCATCTCATATGTATATACTGTACTCTATACCATCTACTGCATCTTGTTTACATACCCTACATTACTCATCTCATATGTATATACTGTACTCTATACCATCTACTGCATCTTGTTTACATACCCTACATTACTCATCTCATATGTATATACTGTACTCTATACCATCTACTGCATCTTGTTTCCATACCCTACATTACTCATCTCATATGTATATACTGTACTCTATACCATCTACTGCATCTTGTTTACATACATTACTCATCTCATATGTATATACTGTACTCTATACCATCTACTGCATCTTGTTTACATACCCTACATTACTCATCTCATATGTATATACTGTACTCTATACCATCTACTGCATCTTGTTTACATACATTACTCATCTCATATGTATATACTGTACTCTATACCATCTACTGCATCTTGTTTACATACCCTACATTACTCATCTCATATGTATATACTGTACTCTATACCATCTACTGCATCTTGTTTACATACCCTACATTACTCATCTCATATGTATATACTGTACTCTATACCATCTACTGCATCTTGTTTTACATACCCTACATTACTCATCTCATATGTATATACTGTACTCTATACCATCTACTGCATCTTGTTTCCATACCCTACATTACTCATCTCATATGTATATACTGTACTCTATACCATCTACTGCATCTTGTTTACATACCCTACATTACTCATCTCATATGTATATACTGTACTCTATACCATCTACTGCATCTTGTTTACATACCCTACATTACTCATCTCATATGTATATACTGTACTCTATACCATCTACTGCATCTTGTTTACATACCCTACATTACTCATCTCATATGTATATACTGTACTCTATACCATCTACTGCATCTTGTTTCCATACCCTACATTACTCATCTCATATGTATATACTGTACTCTATACCATCTACTGCATCTTGTTTCCATACCCTACATTACTCATCTCATATGTATATACTGTACTCTATACCATCTACTGCATCTTGTTTCCATACCCTACATTACTCATCTCATATGTATATACTGTACTCTATACCATCTACTGCATCTTGTTTCCATACCCTACATTACTCATCTCATATGTATATACTGTACTCTATACCATCTACTGCATCTTGTTTCCATACCCTACATTACTCATCTCATATGTATATACTGTACTCTATACCATCTACTGCATCTTGTTTCCATACCCTACATTACTCATCTCATATGTATATACTGTACTCTATACCATCTACTGCATCTTGTTTCCATACCCTACATTACTCATCTCATATGTATATACTGTACTCTATACCATCTACTGCATCTTGTTTACATACCCTACATTACTCATCTCATATGTATATACTGTACTCTATACCATCTACTGCATCTTGTTTACATACCCTACATTACTCATCTCATATGTATATACTGTACTCTATACCATCTACTGCATCTTGTTTACATACCCTACATTACTCATCTCATATGTATATACTGTACTCTATACCATCTACTGCATCTTGTTTACATACCCTACATTACTCATCTCATATGTATATACTGTACTCTATACCATCTACTGCATCTTGTTTACATACTCATCTCTACATTACTCATCTCATATGTATATACTGTACTCTATACCATCTACTGCATCTTGTTTACATACCCTACATTACTCATCTCATATGTATATACTGTACTCTATACCATCTACTGCATCTTGTTTACATACCCTACATTACTCATCTCATATGTATATACTGTACTCTATACCATCTACTGCATCTTGTTTACATACCCTACATTACTCATCTCATATGTATATACTGTACTCTATACCATCTACTGCATCTTGTTTACATACCCTACATTACTCATCTCATATGTATATACTGTACTCTATACCATCTACTGCATCTTGTTTCCATACCCTACATTACTCATCTCATATGTATATACTGTACTCTATACCATCTACTGCATCTTGTTTCCATACCCTACATTACTCATCTCATATGTATATACTGTACTCTATACCATCTACTGCATCTTGTTTCCATACCCTACATTACTCATCTCATATGTATATACTGTACTCTATACCATCTACTGCATCTTGTTTACATACCCTACATTACTCATCTCATATGTATATACTGTACTCTATACCATCTACTGCATCTTGTTTACATACCCTACATTACTCATCTCATATGTATATACTGTACTCTATACCATCTACTGCATCTTGTTTACATACCCTACATTACTCATCTCATATGTATATACTGTACTCTATACCATCTACTGCATCTTGTTTCCATACCCTACATTACTCATCTCATATGTATATACTGTACTCTATACCATCTACTGCATCTTGTTTCCATACCCTACATTACTCATCTCATATGTATATACTGTACTCTATACCATCTACTGCATCTTGTTTCCATACCCTACATTACTCATCTCATATGTATATACTGTACTCTATACCATCTACTGCATCTTGTTTCCATACCCTACATTACTCATCTCATATGTATATACTGTACTCTATACCATCTACTGCATCTTGTTTACATACCCTACATTACTCATCTCATATGTATATACTGTACTCTATACCATCTACTGCATCTTGTTTCCATACCCTACATTACTCATCTCATATGTATATACTGTACTCTATACCATCTACTGCATCTTGTTTCCATACCCTACATTACTCATCTCATATGTATATACTGTACTCTATACCATCTACTGCATCTTGTTTCCATACCCTACATTACTCATCTCATATGTATATACTGTACTCTATACCATCTACTGCATCTTGTTTCCATACCCTACATTACTCATCTCATATGTATATACTGTACTCTATACCATCTACTGCATCTTGTTTCCATACCCTACATTACTCATCTCATATGTATATACTGTACTCTATACCATCTACTGCATCTTGTTTCCATACCCTACATTACTCATCTCATATGTATATACTGTACTCTATACCATCTACTGCATCTTGTTTCCATACCCTACATTACTCATCTCATATGTATATACTGTACTCTATACCATCTACTGCATCTTGTTTCCATACCCTACATTACTCATCTCATATGTATATACTGTACTCTATACCATCTACTGCATCTTGTTTACATACCCTACATTACTCATCTCATATGTATATACTGTACTCTATACCATCTACTGCATCTTGTTTACATACCCTACATTACTCATCTCATATGTATATACTGTACTCTATACCATCTACTGCATCTTGTTTACATACCCTACATTACTCATCTCATATGTA
The DNA here is from genome assembly GCF_021184085.1 of Oncorhynchus gorbuscha. Taxonomy (NCBI): domain Eukaryota; kingdom Metazoa; phylum Chordata; class Actinopteri; order Salmoniformes; family Salmonidae; genus Oncorhynchus; species Oncorhynchus gorbuscha. The sequence goes on along the minus strand of NC_060181.1, from coordinate 82,100,508 downwards.
TATACTGTACTCTATACCATCTACTGCATCTTGTTTACATACCCTACATTACTCATCTCATATGTATATACTGTACTCTATACCATCTACTGCATCTTGTTTCCATACCCTACATTACTCATCTCATATGTATATACTGTACTCTATACCATCTACTGCATCTTGTTTCCATACCCTACATTACTCATCTCATATGTATATACTGTACTCTATACCATCTACTGCATCTTGTTTCCATACCCTACATTACTCATCTCATATGTATATACTGTACTCTATACCATCTACTGCATCTTGTTTACATACCCTACATTACTCATCTCATATGTATATACTGTACTCTATACCATCTACTGCATCTTGTTTCCATACCCTACATTACTCATCTCATATGTATATACTGTACTCTATACCATCTACTGCATCTTGTTTACATACCCTACATTACTCATCTCATATGTATATACTGTACTCTATACCATCTACTGCATCTTGTTTCCATACCCTACATTACTCATCTCATATGTATATACTGTACTCTATACCATCTACTGCATCTTGTTTACATACCCTACATTACTCATCTCATATGTATATACTGTACTCTATACCATCTACTGCATCTTGTTTACATACCCTACATTACTCATCTCATATGTATATACTGTACTCTATACCATCTACTGCATCTTGTTTCCATACCCTACATTACTCATCTCATATGTATATACTGTACTCTATACCATCTACTGCATCTTGTTTCCATACCCTACATTACTCATCTCATATGTATATACTGTACTCTATACCATCTACTGCATCTTGTTTCCATACCCTACATTACTCATCTCATATGTATATACTGTACTCTATACCATCTACTGCATCTTGTTTCCATACATCCTACATTACTCATCTCATATGTATATACTGTACTCTATACCATCTACTGCATCTTGTTTCCATACCCTACATTACTCATCTCATATGTATATACTGTACTCTATACCATCTACTGCATCTTGTTTCCATACCCTACATTACTCATCTCATATGTATATACTGTACTCTATACCATCTACTGCATCTTGTTTCCATACCCTACATTACTCATCTCATATGTATATACTGTACTCTATACCATCTACTGCATCTTGTTTAACCCTACATTACTCATCTCATATGTATATACTGTACTCTATACCATCTACTGCATCTTGTTTCCATACCCTACATTACTCATCTCATATGTATATACTGTACTCTATACCATCTACTGCATCTTGTTTACATACCCTACATTACTCATCTCATATGTATATACTGTACTCTATACCATCTACTGCATCTTGTTTCCATACCCTACATTACTCATCTCATATGTATATACTGTACTCTATACCATCTACTGCATCTTGTTTACATACCCTACATTACTCATCTCATATGTATATACTGTACTCTATACCATCTACTGCATCTTGTTTACATACCCTACATTACTCATCTCATATGTATATACTGTACTCTATACCATCTACTGCATCTTGTTTACATACCCTACATTACTCATCTCATATGTATATACTGTACTCTATACCATCTACTGCATCTTGTTTCCATACCCTACATTACTCATCTCATATGTATATACTGTACTCTATACCATCTACTGCATCTTGCCTACGCCGTTCTATACCATCACTCATTCATATATATTTATGTACATATTCATTCCTTTACACTGTGTATAAGGTAGTTATTGTGAAATTGTTAGGTTAGATTACTTGTTAGATATTATTACACTGTCGGAACTAGAAACACAAGCATTTCACTACACTCGCATTGACATCTGCTAACCATGTGTATGTGAAAAATAACGTTTGATTTAAACACACCTTCCAACCAAAACTTTGAAAGAGACTACCACCTCCAACGCCCAGCCTTTCATACCCAAAAGGAACTCCTTCAACCCGTTCTTCACAGCAAGGTGCCAAGATATCCATCCCACACTTCTATTGTGACTCAAATGCTTTTGAGAGATTCAAAATGTTAATGATGTGTTGGGTTAGTAACACAGTGTCATATTGATGCATGACATTTGCCCACCAGCATCTTGGCTCCCCAAAGCAAAGTAATAACACTGAACCAATATTTTTTTCTGATCTTCAAATAAACAAAGTCAAATGAAACTAGGGAGAGGGTAAAACGCTTACTGTAGAAAGAGGTAACCCAAGGATGATAGGAACGCAACAGGAATAGCTTTGGACCTGTGCGTAATGGTTTAACACCTGAACTGGGCTAATCCATGTAACCCAGTGGTATAAACATTAACCACTGCACATATTCAGCAATTATGCACAGCATAATTAGGCCTAATCTAAGTGGCCGGCTACGCTACATTTCTCTGACCTGTACCACTTTAGAAGAGCCTATAGGTAAACTGGGGCTTTATGAATGTTCAAGTAAGCCTATAGACCGACATCTTACACACTTGTCCAAGGATTATGTTAGTCTGTCAGTAAAAGAGAATCAGGCTTTTACCAAAAGTTACATTTAGTCCATAGAAGAGACATTTAGGGTATAAAAAAGGGAAAACAAGAGGGAGGCAGCTATAACACTGAGGTGGACGGAGAGACACTGTTATTAAGGGGTACTGTGTGTAAAAATATATTTAATCCATTTTGAATTCAGGCTGCAACAACAAAATGTGGAATAAGTTAAGAGGTATGAATACTTTGAAGGCACGGTGTTTATATATAGATACACAAACAAGTTTTAGTTTTAGTTTTTAAACCTACTCATTCAAGGGTTTTTCGTATGTTTAATATTTTCTACATTGTAGAATAATAGTGAAGACATCAAAACTATGAAATCATGTAGTATCAAAATATATTTTATATTTGAGATTCTTCAAAATAGCCACCCTTTCCCTTGACAGCTTTGCACACTCTTGGCATTCTCTCAACCAGCTTCATGAGGTAGTCACCTGGAACGCATTTCAATTAACAGGAATGCCTTCTTAAAAGTTCATTTGTGGAATTTCTTTCTTTGAGCCTACGAGTTGAGTTTTGACAAGGTAAGGGTGGTATACAGAAGATGGTATTTTACCAAATAGGGCTACGTCCATATGGAAAGAACAGCTCAAATAAGCAAAGAGAATCGACAGCCCATCATTACTTTAAGACATGAAGTTCAGTCAATACGGAAAATTAAGAACATTGAAAGTTTCTTCATGTACAGTCGCAAAAACCATCAAGCGCTATGATGAAACTGGCTCTCATGAGGACCGCCACAGGAAAGGAAGACCCAGAGTTGCCTCTGATGCAGAGGATAAGTTCATTAGAGTTTACCAGTCTCTCATGAGGACCGCCACAGGAAAGGAAGACCCAGAGTTGCCTCTGATGCAGAGGATAAGTTCATTATAGTTACCAGGCTCAGAAATTACAGCCCAAATAAATGCTTCAGAGTTCAAGTAACAGACACATCTCAACATTAATTGTTCAGAAGAGAATGTGTGAATCAGGCCTTAATAGTCAAATTACCTGGTTGAGAGAATTCCAAGAGTGTGCATACAAAGTATTCAGACCCCTTCCCATTTTGTTGCGTTACAGCCATATTCTAAAAAAACATTCATTCTTTTACCCCTTCATCTACACACAATACACCATTATGACAAAGCAACAAAAAAAACTGAAATACCTTATATACTTAAGAATTCGGACACTTTGCTATGAGACTATAAATTGAGATCAGGTGCATCCTGTTTCCATTGATCATCCTTGAGATGTTTCTACAACTTGGAGTCCACCTGTGGTAAATTCAATTGATTGGACATTATTTGGAAAGGCACACACACACACACACACACACACACACACACACACACACACACACACACACACACACACACACACACACACACATCTATATAAAGTTCCCACAGTTGACAGTGAATGTCAGAGCAAAAACCAAGCCAAGAGGTCGAAAGAATTGTCCGTAGAGCTCCGACACAGAATTGTGTCGAGACACAGATCAAGGGAAGGGTACCAAAACATTTATGCAGCATTGAAGGTCCCCAAGAACACAGTGGCCTCCATCATTCTTAAATGGAAGACATTTGGAAGCACCAAGACTCTTCCTACAGCTGGCCACCCAGCCAAATTGAGCAATCGGGGGAGAAGGGCTTGGTCAGGGAGGTGACCAAGAATCCGATGGTCACTGTGACAGAGTTCCTCTGTGGAGATGGGAGAACCTTTCAGGAGGATAACCATCTCTGCAGCACTCCACCAATCATGCCTTTATGGTAGAGTGGCCAGACAGCAGCCCGTCAGTAAAAGGCACATGACCGACCACGTGGAGTTTGCCAAAAGGCACCTAAAGACTCCCAGGCCATGAGAACCAAGATTCTCTGGTCTGATGGAAACAAGATTGAACTCTTTGGCCTGAATGCCAAGCGTCACATCTGGAGGAAACCTGCCACCATCCCTATGGTGAGGCATGGTGGTGGCAGCATCATACGGTGGAGATGTTTCTTAGCAGCAGGGACTGGGAGACTAGTCAGGATCGAGGGAAAGACAAACAGATCAAAGTACAGAGTGTTCATTGATGAAGTCCTGAGCGCTCTGGAGCAGGTTCCCACACTGGGGGGGAAGGTTCACCTTCCAACAGGACAACGACCCTAAGCACACAGCCAAGACAACGCAGGAGTCTTGGCTGTCTCTGAATGTCCTTGAGAGGCCCAGCCAGAGCCCGGAATTGAACCCGATCGAACATGTCTGGATGACCTGAAAATAGCTGTGCAGCAACGTTCCCCATCCAACCTGACAGAGCTTGAGACGATCTGCTGGGAGGAATGAGAGAAACTCCCCAAATACTGGTGTGCCAAGCTTGTAGTGTCATACCCAAGAATCAAGGCTGTAATCTCTGCCAAATGTGTTTCAACAAAGTAAATGTGACATGTTTTTATTTTTAATACATTTGCTAAAATTTCAAAACCTGTTCTTCCATTGAGATAAAAATGCAAGTCTATGCATTTTGCCATGGTTATTGCATTGATCCTCTGCTCAAACATTAACAAAATCCATGTCTTTTGGAATTCAACTCTCCGACTGTCTAGCTTTCATTTAATTGTTAGTTCTCAAAGATGGTATATAGAAAAATCATTGAAATTCAAGATTGGGGAAGTAGATATATGGCTTCATTTCCAGGGTCAGATTAACTGCTAGCATGCTAACCGTTCCTGTCGACTTCCAGTCATTGCACTAACTACCTCTAACTTTCATCATACTGGATGAAGAGACATGAAAACGGTATCCAAGATTGTATTCTGTTGCAGCTAGCAATACTCATTAAATATTCATTTTCACATTCATATTTTGTTTAATTATATATAATTCAATTAATAATAATTATGCATTTCTAGGGTACTACAAAAAAACAGATACAAAAATCAGACCCCCTTCAGTACCCCAGCTCCGGACTCCAGTTTGAAAACCCCGGAGCTAGATAACTTAGCTAGCTAGGGTCATCAGCCAGATTCAGGTCTGAATTTGAATTATTTGGACTATAATGCAGTTGATTGGTGACAATGGTAGGAACATATATTCAGCATTATATTCAAGCGAGCATTATAATATGACTATAACCCAAAATACATTTAGAATGGCAGGAATATTTAGACTGCAGAGTAGAGTGCAGTACAGTACTTTTCTTTACTGTATTGTACTGTGTTCTACTCATCATACAGTACTCTACTCAGTACTGTGCTGTGCTCTACTGTGCTGTACTGTGCTCTACTGTGCTGTGATCTACTGTGCTGTGCTCTACAGTGCTGTGATCTACTGTGCTGTGATCTACTGTGCTGTGATCTACTGTGCTGTGCAATCCAAAACGTGTGAAACATAGGTTCAGATTTGGTACATTTGGTCCATCTGTGGACATTAACATCAACGCCAGGGTGGACTGACCAAATTTCAAACACTTTTCAACATCCATGGATGTCTGGTGTCAGTCGGTGAGGATGGTGGTTACAGTAGATGGAAAGAGGGGGCTCATGGGTAGATGTCAGTAAGAGCTGATGTTAACTGGAGAGTGAGCGAGAAGTTGTCTAGACACAGACTGTTTTAAAAACTCTTGTTTTGCCCACCAGACAGAAAGAAAACAGTATTGAGCTGAACATAACAGTATGCCAGTGGAAGGGAGGACAGCAGCATGTGACCCAACTGTGGTTTGTGACTATCATGGATTTCCCATTATTGCCATTTCAGTTGCAGTAATCCCATGTCCAATTTGGTAAAGGAATTACGAGTTTCATTCACTTCATTCATAAACCAAATGTATATCAGTAAAATCACTATAACTACTTGGTTGCTCTACCATTATTTGTTACTTCTCTGAACTTTCATTATCCTGCCACCTCATGAGAGAAATTAGAAAATAAAGTTCATAGTAAAGAAATTACAAGGCAATATTTCTTAAACTTACAGAAGGTAAACAATTTATCCAAAATATATATTTTTTTAAAGAAGTTAATATTATATGGCAGGGGTCTTCAGATTAGCATTGTGTGTTTTGATGCATTTCTGATACCTCTTAAGATTCTGGAAGATGTTTTCTAAAACCTGTTTATCCAGAAATCAAAGCCTTTACTTATGTACATTTTTTTTTTAAATGTGTTTTTTTAATGTATCCATTTCTTAATTCTCCCAAAATATAAATTTAGCATTCATTTGACACCCAATTTGATATGCTCTTAAGAAATTCATGTTGGTGCTTATGGGTCCTTCTCAATGGAAATGCCCTGGATGTAAAACTGAGCCGGATATAAATGAGCTGGATGCTATCTCTACTGGATGTAACATCCACCTCAGTGTTACAGCCCCTACTGCAAAGAGGCTAAACCAGGACACACTGGTCTTACATCAGTCTACGGCAGTGGGAATTAAGCCACGTCATTTCCCCTCCCCCATCCAATATTAAACTCGCAAACGTAAAATGTTTCGCAATTATAGGCTACACTATCTAGTATTGATTGAATACTATACATATGTATGGTTCTAGTTATTGATTATATGGAGTCAATCTAGTCAAGTGTCAGTCATATATTCAGCATTAGTGGATAGAGTAGACTACACAGACAAGCCTGTGCTGCCAAATAAATAAACACTCTTTAGTTAACAAGTTCATCACTTTTTTTTGCTGCTATTATGATCGTTCAAAACGATATTCCCATTCGGGTCTAGTTTTTTTCCGAGTTCCCGGTTATCTTGAACGAGATCCCAGTTGCTTTGAATGCGGCATACTTGTCGGTGCAACACTCCGTGACGTTTTTGGTATTTCATCATGCTTGTTCATGTCACTCACTAGCTTTACATGCTCTAGTCTCTTTACGCAACTCGACACCACACATTCAACGAATACTAGTTTTAAAAATAACAGTAATACATTTTAAAAAGCAGGAATGAGAGGGCGCTAGTATTGTTCAAGCGCTGCACATGGGTGATGGAGGCTCTGGATCAGGGCAGGAAAACTAGGAATGATATCTATATTAAATCTAGTTATTTTGAAGTAGTTAACATTGTCCACTCACCTTTGAGTTAATTAAGGTAGTGGCGATGGACCAGTGCGTGATCCAATTTCAAAAATGATCTTTCGTAGATTGCGACTATACTAGTTTACCCAGCAGCACATGATACAATTTCAAAAATGATCTTTTGTAGATTGCGACTATACTAGTTTACCCAGAAGCTCATGCCTTAAAGCACGACAACACGGCCCAATCTGATTCAAGCATCCTTGTTTGGTGTGTACGTTCATTGGCTACAGTGGGGGTGTTATTTTGTCTTGCTCCTCCAATCAGAGCTTACACATTTGTCGGGCCTTCGTTGCGGATGTCCTGCACTTATGGAAACAAAAGGTTCAGAAAGTAGCCAGCCCCCTTGTAGATATACTTCCACAAGATAAACAATAATGTTGGTATTTAAACGTTTGGATATTTCCCCTGAGAAAAGTTTTGCTCAACCTTGAAAATGAGCACAACACGGTGTGCAAACAGAATTGTATAAAAGGTGTGCAAAACGATTGCTAATGAACAGACCTACTTAAGTGAAAAAGCACAAACAATGTATTTTTTCTTAAAGCAGACCAGCACACCCTGTTCCAGTTCACCTTTCCAGTCTATTAATCTGGGAGGCCAATCTGAGGTATTTGTTTTACAATGACTAACAACCACTCAATACCAGATGTAGCTGTTCCAACTTCTCAAACAGCTCTAACATTAAACCTGTGCTTATAAGATCCCTTCTTCACATCCAGATTTCTCTATTCTTCCCACGTGTGCTCTGTTCTTTCATGGTGTTATTTTAATGAGCTGTGTAGTGCTGAGGTTTGACACATCTGCATCTGGTGTAAAGAACGACAAGACCAGGGTTCGCCAAACCGCTTCCTGGAGAGCTTATCCTCATGTAGGTTCACTCCCCAGTTGTAACTTACTGTACTTGATTCAGCTTATCAGCTAAATATTAGAATCAGGGTTGAAGCGAAAACCTACAGGATGGTAGCTCTCCAGGAACAGGGTTGGAAAACCCTATACTAGAAAGTTTCCCAACAAGTTAATACATCAGTTCTTCAGCACAAAAAGACAAAAAAACAATTACCCGCCTAATAATGCACTTCTTTGCTCTTCCCTAAACTTGCAGGCCTATGTAGACATTCATGTCTGAACACACAGATCAGATAGGTTAATAAAGTTGTGGATATACATAGCCTACGCAGCAAAATGGAATAGACCATCTTGAAACACAAAATTGTGAAAACCAACCATATAATCGTACCCTCTGAAGCTATTGCAATCTAAGTCAACAGGATTCTTTGGGAGTGTCAACTTTATTGGCAAAAACATCCTCTGGCATTCACCCTAGGTGTTCCAGTAGCTCTCAAGATAAAGGAGTGATAAGTACACTTGCAAACATGACCATTATGTAGGTCACAGGTGTCAAACTCATTCCATGAAGGACCTTTGTGGGTTTTCACTCCCTTGTACTTGATTAATTAAGGTCACTAATTAGTAAGGAATTCCCCACACCCCGTTGTCTAGGGCTCGACTGAAAGGAAAAACCAAAAACCTGCAGACACTAGGCCCTCCACGGAATGATTTGGACAGCCCTGATGTAGGCCTACCTGTTACCAAACTTGTCAACCCACATGTACAGTATCTGCTATTATATGGTTATTTTTAGAGAGTGATAAATTGATGGGATAGTGTCATAAGTGCAGTCCTTTGTAAAGCTGAAAGCATGTAGTCCAACACACACAGAATGTGCATTCACATTGTCACTTTCTATATGAAATACTGCATCTGGGGCAGGTGATGCCATGTGTCCCTATTCTCAGCTTTGGCACTGACTGTGTCATTCTGAATGGAAACAACTCGCTGAAAACAAGAGGTTGTACATGCAATCAATAACATGTACTTGTAGCCATAATCCAAACAGGCAAGTGTAGGCATGGGAAACTAGAGAAACTTTTATATGGACCCATTCCAAAGTCAGAATCACAGCTAATTGGTTTAAGAGACTCCTTCAAATAAATCTATGCTAACTATCTTTTTGAGCCAAGTGAACACAGCATGTTCTGAGTGAGAAATCAGCTGAGGTATCAAGTTACTGGGAATCAGACAGGGAGCAGTCTACGGGAAGTATTTATCTTCCCTAAACCCAGCCTGAAGCAAAAGTAACAAGTTACTAATTGCGGGACACTATAAAAACATGTATCCAGTTGGAAGAAATGTGTAGATAAGTGTTCTACACCAACACGGTTTACACGAAGCACAAAGAAAAAGTCAACGTATTAAGAAGAATTGCCTGCAATTAGATAAAATACAGGGTGAAGGAGCACCAGAAAAGTGTATTTTAAAGATTGAAATGTAGCCACTTGTGAAGCTCGTCTCCTGAAGAAGCACTCTTTTCTTTCTATTCCATGAAATGTTATCTGGGTTATTTTTTCCCTTCTCCTCCTAGTGATACTGGTGCTCCCAAATAAAAATTCCAGGCAGCAGTATAATATTTAAGCATATACGACAAATGGTAGCGCCCTGTAAATCATGTTTACTTTTTTTTATTGAGAAGAAAAGCTTTACATTTCTTGAATAAAAATTATAAAAAAGGAAAATAACAAGTCCAACAATTTCCAATTAATTTTAGTCATTGGGACAATATGAAAGGGCCAACAGGGAATTGAAAAGGCAGCAATGGAGGGAAAGATATGGATTTGAGGATGATGGAGAATGATAATGGAGATGGAAGGAGAGGGTTGGACGTGAGGTGGTGGCTTGGTTTAGAACCTGCCAGAGCGTTCTCTGGAACGCCTTCTCTCACGGTCACGTCCGCCTCCCCTGCCTCTATCCCTCGAGCGAGAACGGCGTTCCCTGGAACGGGAGCGAGAACGATGGCCCCCTCTGAGGAGGAAAAGAGAAAAAGTAGCTAGTTAAACTCACAACTAGAACTTTCCCACTTAAAAAACCTTTAGTGTGTCATAAATGTGTATTTCGGAGAGCACTTGAACGCAGCATTAGTTCTGTGATTAGCGTTGACTGTCAGAGAGCCGGAGCTTACCCCTTCTTCCTGCGGCGACCGTACAGCTCCCTCCTCAGCTCCCTGGAGATGGGTTTCAGGTGCATGAAGTTACAGAAGCCTCGAGTGCACTCCCTGTGGTGAAAGTGGGAACTGCAGTTAGATGATAAACCTTGTCATATGAAAGAAATCTAAATCTGAGCAACGGAGATAAAGGCATGTGGATTTTGGTAGCAGTTAGCCTTGCTCTAGCATTTATTTAAATTACCAAGGCATGTGGATTTTGGTAGCAGTTAGCCTTGCTCTAGCATTTATTTAAATTACCTCTAGCATTTATTTTATTTTAAATACCTCAATGAATTACAAAGCATTTGTAATCACCACTAACGCCATCTTGAGCTGAAAATGGTGTGCGTGTGGTCCTGCGGTGGAGTACTGACCCCATCTCGTACTGGCGGCAGCAGGCTTCTCTGAAGTCTGTAACGGGAGAGAGCTGGCGTGGATTGGTTGACCGTTGAACCAACGGTTATTCAGATCCATCACGGCCTTCTCCGCGTCTTCCTCACGACGGAACTACACAACAGAGACCATCACAGAGTTGGTGTGTGTGTGTGTGTGCGAAATTACGTTCTTAAGAGGCAGAAACAACGACAGAGTGTTTGTGATTAAATAGGAGGAGAATGGGTGTTCAACAAACATGCACAAAACCCACCATCACACACACAATTACATGGTCAGTGACACACCTTCAGGTATACGTTTCCAACCAGATGGTCTCCCAGGTTGTCGCACACATTCATCTCTTCCACCTCTCCATCTCTGTGAAGACCTCCTACAACAAGAGAAACAAAGGAAGAGGTGGATTGGCAGACAGAAACGGGAAAACACTAAGCCTCAAGTTTGCTTGAATTCAAAGCGCATTTCCCAAAAATGGCCAGAAAAAAAAGTTTCAATATTTCTAGTCGGTTTCAGTATTGTCATGGACTCCCACATGAGCTGTGTGATGGGGGAATTGACGCAACATAACCAAGAGCTGCATCAACCACTCCTTTCAAGTGGATTTATAGTGCGATAATACCAGAAGCTGACGTGTCACTGACTCACCTCAAAGAACTCATCGTAGTGCTCCTGCATCTCCACATCACTGACGGCACCTAGTGGCCACAGGAGAAACACTCATCAGGGACAAGCCAATGACGACATCACTGTGGTTTCATTAACCAGCATGCACAAGAGAAACATTGCTAAAAACAGATGAGTCTGGACTGATTGGACAGGATTTTAATCTAAATATTACTGAATTACAAATGACTTGAATTGCCTAATAGCACACAGTCCTGTACACATGAAATGGAGATTTCAGGAAATATCGTGTCCGAAGCAAAAGGGTCAGTGCCAAGAATCAGTTCATTGTGCCCCTGCACAACAAGGACAGTAAGACTGGACATTTTCCCTTATGAGGAGTCTTAAGAGACTCATTTAAAGTTCAATTCTGTGCTAAGTAGTAATAGCAAGGTTCTGGCGCTGTCAGACATAATATAGCTGTCAATAAATACTAAGGAATGGGACTCACTGGGACCTAAACACTCTAGGGAAAATGTCAGTCATACTCATCTCCCCAAAATCACATTCCATGTATCACATTTTGTACAATAAAAACAAGACATTTCCATAAATGAGTTTGACCTGAGACTATGGGGCAGGGTTAACTTCTTGAACAGGATTAGTGAAGTGTAAATGAGTGAGTACTTGATTTTTTTTTTCATGAATAAATTATTACCTAGAAGAAAGGTCTTAATTCAAAATCTAATAGAAATATACACTACTGTATGCATCAACATTTATTTGGTTATTTCTGTAAGTGGTACCTACCAGAAGAGTAGCCCACATGGATTGTTTTACTTAACACTAGTACCTGTTGTATTGCATGTCTAGTATAGCACCTTAAAAAAAGGGTCCAAACCTTTAAAAAAATCACTGGGAAAAAAAAGGGATAAATCTTAGAATGCGAGATCAAGAGGAAACATAGCAGCTGGTCTCTGTTAACAGGTGGGAAACTAACAGCGCAAACCATCGGCAGACTGGGCAGTGTTTTGAGGGTTACGGTAAATGTTCAAGAGGGCAATGGTCTGAAAATACAAAATGTACATTTGAAATATTTTACGTAACAGTTAAGAAATCTGCCTGAAACTAGGTGCATTTACTCCCATCCCCCTCCCTCAAAACAGTGTAATTGTGCCCCAACCAGCCCCAGACCAGGGTAGGAAGGGATGAGTGAAAGACATTAAGATGATCCATGGGACTGGTCCACGCCGAAACAGAGGGAGCTGGAAGAAGCGACATACTCAGAACAAATTATATATATTATACACACACAAATTACATCCATTTTAGAATAACACTAACGTAACAAAATATGGATAAAAGGGGTCTGAATAGTTCCCAAACGCACTACAAAACCATTCAAAAGTTTGGGATAATTTAGAAATGTCTGAAGAGAGAAGCACATTTAGTCCATTAACATAACAAATTGATCAGAAATACAGTGTAGACATAGTTAATGACTATTGTAGCTGGAAAATACAGATTTTTATGGAATATCTACTTAGGCGTACAGAAGCCCATAATCAGCAACCATCACTGTGTTCCAATGGCGCATTGTGTTAGCTAATCCAAATGTATCATTTTAAAAAGGCAAATTGATTAGAAAACCCTTTTTAATGAAGCTGCCAGTTGAGGACTTGTGAGGCATCTGTTTCTCAAACTAGACACTAATGTACTTGTCCTCTTGCTCAGTTGTGCACCGGGGCATCCCACTCCTTTCTATTCTGGTTAGAAACAGTTTGCACTGTTCTGTGAAGGGAGTAGAACGAGGCTTTCAGTTTCTTGGTAATTTCTCACATGGAACATCCTTCATTTCTCAGAACAAGAATAGACTGACCAGTTTCAGAAGTAAGTTCTTTATTCCTGGCCATTTTGAGCCTGTAATCAAACCCACAAATGCTGATGCTCACCTAGTCTAAAGAAGGCCAGTTTTACTGCTTCTTTAAATCAGAACAACAGTTTTCAGGTGTGCTAACATAATTGCAAAAGGGTTTAATAAATGGTCAATTAGCCTTCAAAAAATTATACATTTGGATTAGTTCACAACGTACCATTGGAACACAGTAGTGATGGTTGCTGGTAATAGGTACAGTGGGGCAAAAAAGTATTTAGTCAGCCACCAATTGTGCAAGTTCTCCCACTTAAAAAGATGAGAGAGGCCTGTAATTTTCATCATAGGTGCACTTTAACTATGACAGACAAAATGAGAAGAAAACAATCCAGAAAATCAATTTGTAGGATTTTTAATGAATTTATTTGCAAATTATGGTGGAAAATAAGTATTTGGTCACCTACAAACAAGCAATAAAAATAAATCTGTTTCCAGCTACAATAGTCATTTACAACATTAACAAATGTATACAATGCATTTCTGATCAATTTGATATGATTTTAATGGACCAAAATGTGCTTTTCCTTTCAAAAGGCAAGGATATTTTTAAGTGACCCCAAACTTTTGAACGGTAGTGTAAATCTACGTACAGTGCATTTTGGAATGTATTTAGACCCCTTGACTTTTCCACATTTTGTTACAGCCGTATTCTAAAATTGATTAAATAAAACATGTTATTCGTTAATCTACACACACAAAGCCCAAAAAACAGAATTTTAGAAAATTTTGCACATAAAAAAAAAACACTTATTTACATAAGTATTCAGACCCTTTGCTATGAGAACCGAAATGGAGCTCAGGTGCATCTTGTTTCCATTGATCATCATTGAGATGTTTCTACAACTTGGTTTGAGTCCACCTGGGGTTAATTCATTGGAAAGGCACACACAAAATATAAAAGGCCCCACAGTTGACAGTGCATGTCAGATCAAAAACCATGCCATGCGGTTGAAGGAATTGTCCATAGAGCTACGAGACAGGACTGTGTCGAGGCACAGATCTGGGGAAGGGTAGCAAAAACATTTCTGCAACATTGAAGGTCCCCAATAACACAGTGGCCTCCATTCTTAAATGGAAGAAGTTTGGAACTACCAACTCTTCCTTAAAGCTGGTCACCTGGCCAAACTGAGCAATCGGGGGAGAAGTGCCTTGGTCAGGGAGGTGACCAAGAACCCTCTGACAGAGCTCCAGAGCTCCAGAGTTCCTCTGTGGAGATGGGAGAACCTTCTAGAAGGACAACCATTTCTGCAGCACTCTACCAATAAGGCCTTTATGGAAGAGTGGCCAGACGGCAGCCCCTCTCAGACCATGAGAAACAAGATGATCTGATCTGATGAAATCAAGCATCACATCTGGAGGAATCCTGGCACCATCATGCTGTGGGGATGTTTTTCAAATGCAGGGACTGGGAGGCTAGTCAGGATCGAGGGAACGATGAAAGGAGCAAAGTACAGAAAGATCCTTGATGAAAACCTGTTTCAGAGAGCTCAGGACCTCAGACTGGGATGAAGGTTCACCTACCAACAGGACAATGACCCAAAGCACACAGCCCAGACAACGAAGGAGTGGTTTCGGGACAAGTCTCAGAATGTCCTTGAGTGGCACAGAGAGCTCGGACTTGAACATCTCTGGAGAGACCTGAAAATAGCTGTGCAGCGACGCTCCCAATCCAACCGGAGAGCTTGAGAGGATCTGCAGAGAAGAATGGGAGAAACTCCCCAAATACAGGTGTGCCAAGCTTTAGGCGTCATACCCTAGAAGACCTCAAGGCTGTAATCGCTGCCAAAGGTGCTTCAAGAAAGTACTTGAGTAAAGCTTCTGAATACTTATGTAAATGTGATTTTTAATTTGTTTATACATTTGCAAACATTTCTAAAAACATGTTTTTCCCCCTTTGTCATTATGGAGCATTGTGTGTAAAAAGTAAAAGAGCTCTGAATACTTCCCAAATGCGCTGTACATACAGTACCAGTCAAAGTTGAAACACCTACTCAGTACAACAACTTTGGAACATGTTCTACATTGTAGAATAAGTGACGACATCAAAACTATGAAATAACACATATGGAATCATGTAGTAACTAAAAAAAAGTTAACAAATCAAATGAGATTCTTCAAAGCAGCTGGCCTTTGCCTCGATGACAACTTTGCACACTCTTGGCATTCTCTCAACCAGCTTCATGAGGTAGTCACCTGGAATGCATTTCAATTAACAGGTGTGCCTTGCTAAATGTTCATTTGTGGAATTGATTTCCATCTTAATGCATTTGAGCCAATCAGTTGTGTTGTGACAAGGCAGGGGTCATATACAGAAGAAGCCCTATTTGGCAAAATACCAAGTCCATATTATGGCAAGAACAGCTCAAACAAGCAAAGAAACGACAGTCAATACAGAAAATTAAGAACTTTGAAAGTTTCTTCAAGTGCAGCAAAAACCATCAAGCGCTGATGAAACTGGCTCTCATGAGGGCCGCCACAAGTAAAGAAGACCCGGAGTTGCTGCTGCTGCAGAGGAGAAGTTCATTAGTTAACTGCACCTCAGATTGAAGCCCAATGAAATTATTCAAGTAACAGACAGACATCAACAGTGAATCAGGCCTTCATGGTCAAGTTGCTGCAAAGAAACCACTACTAAAGGACACCAATAAGAAGAGACTTGCTTGGGCCAAGAAACACGAGCAATGGACATTATTTGAGATTTTTGTTTCCAACCGCCGTGTCTTTGAGAGACACAGAGTAGGTGAACAGATTACCTCTGCATGTGTGTTTCCCACTGTGAAGCATGGAGGTGGTGTGATGGTGCTTTGCTGATGACACTGTCAGTGATTTATTTAGAATTCAAGGCACACTTAACCAGGATGGCTACCACAGCATTCTGCAATGATACACCATCCTATCGGGATTGCGCTTAGTGGGTCTATCATTTGTTTTTCAACAGGACAATGACAGGCTGTGAAGGGCTATTTGAACAAGGAGGAGAGTGATGAATGCTGCATCCCATGACCTGACCTCCACAATCACCCAACCTCAACCCATTTAAGATGGTCTGGGTTGAGTTGGGCCCCAGAGTGAAGGAAAAGCAGCCAACAAGTGCTCATAGTATGTGGGAACTCCTTCAAGACTGTTGAAAAAGCATTTCAGGTGAAGCTGGTTGAGAGAATGCCAAGTGTGCAAAGATGTAAAAGCAAATGGCGGGTACTTTGAAGAATCTCAAATATAAAATACATTGATTTGTGTAACACTTTTTTGTTAGTTTTGATGTCTTCACTATTATTCTGCAATGTATAAAATAGTAAAAGTAAATAAAACCCTTGAATGAGTAGGTGTCCAAACTTTGACTGGTACTGTATATACACACAATGGGGCTCGAAATTACTTCAAAAACTTGCTGAATAATAGGTGATTGAATGCCAAGATGTGCTTTTTATTCTAAGTTATTTTTTTTCTCCTTTTGATACATTTTCAAAACTAACTTTTTGTGAGTCATTCTGAGATGCTCAGTTTAGAAACAGAACAGTTATACATGACAGCAACAAGACCACAAACCCATGACTTACCTGGGAGGCAGTGAGTGGCAATGCATCAGCTCTGCTAGTCGGGGCTCAATTTCAAGGTACTATAACATTTACAATATGTCTGACATAAGTGAATCAGTCTATTGTATAGGGGTGACAGTGTGGTGAGAGCCAAAACTAAAGCCGTGCTGTGTCTGGACAGTAACGCATATCAATATTTTTGCTGTCAACCTAGAACAAATATTTGGCACTAGGGCAGTCGGTGTGTTGTCAGTCTTGTCTGAAAGTGCATTATAAATGCCTAAAGTCAGTCATCTGTGCACTATAACTGTGTTAGAAAACAGATACTACCAGGAGATCGCTTGGAGGTATTAACTTCACTGTAAGGGATCATTGCAAAATTAGTGGATCAAGGCATTTGTGTTTATCCTTTTCTCAATGTCACCATCAGAGCATGTCATTCTACACCTAGGCTTAGACCTCCTGAATGACCACAGATAAATACAATAAATCTATTTGACTGGCGAAATAGGGGGCGTTTTTCCAGGTGCGGCATATTGGCGTGTTGAGGTAGCCCCTGCTACCAGTGTTTAGAAAGACCCTCAGAAGCACTGCAGGAAGCCAGAGGAAACGCAGACCTAAAATCTGAGGAGGGAGGAGAGAGCTAGAGAGACCTGAGGGCTGAGAGGACTGGAGCAGAGGCACTTACAGTGGGAGCTGTCGGCCGTCTGCGCACTGTTTTGGGGATTACGGTAGATGATTTGAATCAAGATGGTCTGGAGAGGGAAAAATAAAAATAAATATTTTTAATAAAAATACAAATTCCCCAAATCCTGATACCTAGAACCTATAGCAAAGTTTGAGTCTTCTCTTTGTCCGGAGGAGGCGAGCTGTAGGGAAACCTAGAGTACAGCTGCTGTGCTAGGTTTTATTCTTTTATTTAAATGTTAATGGCATTTAGTAGATGCTTTAAGCGACTTAGTCATGCGTATTTACTCGCTGAGAGGGATACATCAGGCTTTGAGGTGGGGAAATTAAGCGCAGTGTGTCAGTCAAGTTTAGTCTAACGCAATACCACAATATGTATTAATGAGGGAACGAGAGACATCAATAATCCATAGTCAAAATGTTATGAGCTCTGTCAAAAAATAAAAAAGACAAAAAGAGCTGCCAACAACCTGAAGTGAATACCCTAAGACACCGCCGTGTCAGCTCCAACTATAATGAACAAAAATATAAACTATGTAAAGTGTTGGTCCCATGATTCATATCCCAAAAACATGCACAAAATGCTTCTCAAGTATTGTGCACAAATTTGATTACGTCCTTGTTATTGAGCATTTTTTCTTTGCCAAGATAATCCATCCACCCGATGTGCGGCATATCAAGAAGCTGATTAAACATGATTATTACACAGGTGCACCTTGTGCTAGGGACAACAAAATACCAATATTAAAATGTGCAGTTGTGTCACAACTCAAAGCCACAGATGTCTCAATTTTAAGGGAGATTGCAATTGGCATGCTAACAGTATGAATGTCCACCAGAACTGTTGCCAAAGAATTTAATGTTAATTTCTCTCAAATAAGCTGCCTCCAACGTTGTTTTAGAGAATCTGGCAGTACGTCCAACCGGCCTGACAACCGCAGACTACATGTAACCACACCAGCCCAGGACCTCCACATCCAGCTTCTTCACCTGCAGGATCATCGGAGACCAGCCACCCAGCCAGCTAATGAAGCAGAGGAGTATTTCTGTATGTAATAAAGCCCTTGCAGGGAAAAAACAATTCTGATTGGCTGAGCCCCTGCCCAGCCATGGCTGTACCCCTGCCCAGTCAATTGAAATCCATAGATTAGGGCCTAATAAATGTATTTCAATTGACTGATTTCCTTATATGAACTGTAACTCAATAAAATTGTTGCGTTTATATATTTTTTCAGTATGTATACACTAGCAACACAATGTTATGTCCTGGGCTCCCTGGGTGAAACCTAGCTCTCAATCAAAGGTTGTCATGATATTCAGTTAAATAGACAGACATGTGACTGAGTGAAAGGGTAAAAGAGGATGGCCTAGATTCAGGGCAGACTGTCCACTAAAAATAGGATATTTATTGTCCTATTGGGGTTAGAAAAAGTACCTTTGTTCATTAATAAAGGGACCAGCGATAGAAAAATGGCAAAGCAGAGAGAATGTTGTGTGGGACGTGTTTGTCTGGTATACTGAGATGCGGTATGCAAAAAAATGCTTTGGCTATTCAAGGCGAGGCCACGGAACAGACTTGGACCAGCTAAAATGGAGGAAGTATGTATCGCTGTGCTTGTTTCAGTAGTATGGTTGCTTAAAACACTTCCTGTTTCATATATTTAGGACACTAACTAGTACTGTATTTAGTCATCTACATTCAAAGTACATTTTAGTAGTATTGTTATTAAAAGGTGTCTGATAAATACAGAGGGGCTGGTGAAAGGTGCACAACAGAGCCCACAAACACACATCAGTAGATGTGGGGTCATGCACAAAATGTTATTCACACTATGGTGCTTCACTATCAGAACACCAGAGTGCTGATAAAACTTGCCCCGTCCGCGATTAGAAGAACAGGCTAAACAAAGCACCAGTCCCTGGATCAAAGTTTTACCAAACCAAAGATAATGTAGCAATTTGACAAACACTAACCCTGCCTAGAGCATGACAACCATTTCATCTTGGCAAGAGAACTTTTCCACATGCCCTTTACTACAGACCTCTGGTAGACGCAAATATTTTAAATAAGTTTCCTTGACTGAATTGACTTACCTGGCTGAAAGTTGGCTTATTATGTAATCTGCAGCACCGGTCACCATGTCGGCAGGCACCAATTTTAAAGTAGAAAGAACAGTTCACCCTGGGGAGAAAAAAAATAGCCTAAGTAATCAGTGCTGAAATGCATAACTATCTACAGAAATGCACATTCACATGCAAATGAAGAGAAATATGAAACTTTCTATCATGTGATAACGGTAGGAAAACAGCAGCCTGTTGAAAGTACAGTAGAGCACATTGTCTAGCTAGAGCTCATATTAACCCATTCAAATAGACAGTAAATGTTATTAAACATTATACTGTCTATTCATGAACCTGGCTGCCACCTGAGGGGATTTGCCGACGCTGCCCAAATGCTGTCTAAACAAATACACCTAGTGCGCGATACAGTTCTGTAAACAGTTTGACTTTCATATAAGACAATTGTTCAAATACAAAAAGATAAACTTAATGTACGCAGTTTAGGAAAGTTGCACCTGGCTGAATTTTGAGACATGAATTGTGGAACGGGCCAATTGAAATGCAAGGTCAGAGGCGGAGTATGAAAACAGCAGGGTGCAACAAGTTCAAGTTGTCACATCCACAAGTGCAGTGTAATACATCTAATCAATAATCATTTTAGCTGCAGCGTAGGTGTGAGGGGGAGCAGTAGATGTTAGCCACTTAACAGTCTTATGGCTAGGGGATAGAAGCAGTTTAGGAGTCTGTTGGTGTGAGTCTTGATGCACCGGTACCATCTGCCAGACAGGAGTATGTAGAACAGTGCATGTCTCAGGTGGCTGGAGTCTAGATGGTTGGGAGCTCACCCCCAACGAAGCGCAGTTGGCTAACAGATGGTGATACAACCAAATCAAATCAAATTTTATTCGTCACATGCGCAAAATAGAACAACGCTTACTTTACGAGCCCTTAACCAACAATGCTAAATAAACAAATGGAAAAATAGTACATTGAGCCTCTGGAATAGAGTCAGTGCAAAACAAATATAATCAGGTAGCCATTTGATTAACTGTTCAGCAGTCTAATGGTTTGGGGGTAGAAACTGTTAAGGAGCCTTCTGGTCCCAGACTTGGCACTCCAGTACCGCTTGCTGTGCGGTAGCACAGAGAACAGGGTCTTCCTCTGACACCGCCTGGTATAGAGGTCCTGGGTGGCAGGAAGCTCGGACCCAGTGAAATACTGGGCCATATGCACAACCCTCTGTAGCGACTTGTGGTTGGATTCAGAGGAGTTGCCATACAAAACGGCGCCGCAACCAATCAGGATGCTCTTCGATGGAGCAGCTGTAAAAGTTACTAAGGATGTGAGGGGCCAGGCCAAATAATTCCGCCTTCTCCACGACGACCATGATAAGTCCCCAGTGATGTGGACACCGAGGAACTTAACCCGTTGGGGGTGTTTTTCCTGAAACCCATGATCAAATCATAAACTGTGCACTGTAAGTGTATATTTTGTATTGGAAAGATAAGTTATTTGAATGTCCGTTATTCCAGGACGTACAATATTTGTTAAGTGATGCATTTGGCAATGTTCAAATAATTTGCACAAAACGTATAAACAAGAGCATTCACTGTCAAAGTTGATACATGTAGGCCCTTCATATATAGGCTATGCACAGCACTTCGTTCAATTTATTGAATCAGTTATTGTGTTCTTGCTCAAACCGCAAGTAACTGCTGTCAAACTCAGACATTTCTACCACAACACAGGGATGTCGATTCACACGGGACTATTATCATCATCAGATTTTAGAGTTTGACAACAACAAAAAACGCTGTTATTCTGGTTAGTCAATGTCCAGATTTCAGTTTCCATTTAACCCGTCTAAACAGTAGGCAACAGTGCCTTTGACACGCCATAGGTCTGTTTGAAGTCCAGTCCTGTGACTGTCACATTTGTATAGAGCCTCACAATCAATCACCACAAATAACAGGAATTATCATGTTATGGGATTATCTGTTATCACCCTCTTTTTCCTCTTCACTAAAACGTTTCAAATTCTGTCCCTCCCTTCTCTTTATTTTCAACTGTCCTTTTACAGCTTTTGTCTTATTGAATTAAACTTTGACAATGTACTCTTGCCTCCATGGATTGACGTTACTGCTTTTGGGAACGGGCAGAAAGTTTTTTGGCGATTGGATGGGTAGATTATTTGGCGCATGTACTGTTTAACCCTAAAGTTTAGGTTTATGCAGTAATACCAGATATCCTAATATAAGTCAAAGAAAAACCTCAATGTTACCTATATAAATTGCACACTAATTAAACATTTATGGATGTTAAGGTATTTTTTCTCTTTATTCAACCCGCCCTTCAACCACACAATATTTAATGACCCTAAACCTGTCTGCCCCACGGATATAACCGCGGGTTGAGTCAACTGGTGCATCAGTACTACTGTAGTTATATTGTCTGTCTCACAATTTCTTCAACCTTGGACACACCACATATTATACAGGGCAAATGCTATGCGCATCTGGATGATCTTGGGAGCCAGCTAGTTGACATTATAGCGAACGTTACTGGATGTATAGCAACAGATGACAAATCTTGGTATAGCTAGCTAATTTAACCATTTGGGACACATGGCAGAGTGAGTTGCCAGCAGTGTTTCCTTAACTACAAAATCATTAGTGTCACACAAAATAATGTCTAGATTTTGACAAACAGGGTACTAAGCAATGTAATGTACTTTTTACAGGTGAGACTTGCAAACTGCTCAGCACACACAAAGATCCCTTATATGTGCACACATGTTCAACAACATGCTAACGTTTCCCAAATGACTATATCCATCATTCTAAGACGTCTAAATTTCACTGCTAATTGTGAATGATATAACATAGTAAGGCAAGTGTGGAAGTTCTCTTCATAGGTCTGTAATATGATTGTCAGACCAAATAAGCAAGGATATATATATAGTTAAAAAACATTTACTCACTTATCTTTCTCTGTGCCGAAAATGGACGCCAGGTACTCCGCCATTTTCGATCCTATCGGCTACACTTTTGACATCAGAAATGATACCCTTCCAGGAACTGAGCACTGATTTTTTTTTTTCATTTAACCTTTATTTAACTAGGCAAGTCAGTTAAGAACAAATTATTATTCACAATGATGGCCTACGCCGGACAAACCCGGACGACGCTGGGCCGATTGTGCGTTGGCCTCGAACCAGGTACTGCAGTGATGCCTCTTGCGTTGAGATGCAGTGCCACTCAGGAGCCCCCTTAACCAAACACTGGCCATCAATCGATCATGCATATTTTTTGATGAACTTGAATTAAGTTTCAAAAGCTTTTACATACCTAGCCTAGACCATTGTACAGCAGTTGGTGGTCATTATGAAATGTTGTTGGTTGTGTGCTTAGAGTGATTGTCCTGTTGATAAGACTTGGCGCTCTGGTACCGCTTGCTGTGCAGTAGCAGAGAGAACAGTCTATGACTAAGGTGGCTGGAGTCTTTTACAAATTTTAGGGCATTCCTCTAACACCACCTGGTACATAGGTCCTGGATGGCAGGAAGCTTGACCCCAGTGATGTACTGGGCTGTACACACTACCCTCTGTATTTTTTTATTTCACCTTTATTTAACCAGGTAGGCTAGTTGAGAACAAGTTCTCATTTACAACTGCGACTTTGCCAAGATAAAGCAAAGCAGTGTGACACAAACAACAACACAGAGTTACACATGGAATAAACAAACATAGGGGGAAGAAGTGTATATACAGTGTGTGCAAATGAGGTAAGATAAATAGGCCATAGTGGTGAAACAATTACAATTTAGCAATTAAACACTGGAGTGATAGATGTGCAAAGATGAATGTGCAAATAGAGATACTGGGGTGCAAAGGAGCAAAAAAAGAATAACAGTATGTGGATGAGGTAGTTGGATGGGTTATTTACAGATGGGTTATGTACAGGTGCAGTGATCTGTGAGCTGCTCTGACAGCTGGTGCTTAAAGTTAGTGAGGGAGATATGAGTCTCCAGCTTCAGTGATTTTTGCAGTTCGTTACAGTCATTGGCTGCATAGAATTGTAAGGAAAGGCGTCCAAAAAAGGAATTGGCTTTGGGGATGACCAGTGAAATATACCTTCTGCAGAGTGTGCTACAGGTGGGTGCTGCTATGGTGACCAGTGAGATGAGATAAGGTGGGGCTTTACCTAGCAAAGACTTATAGATATCATGGAGCCAGTGGGTTTGGCGACGAATATGAAGCGTGGGCCAGCCAACGAGAGCATACCGTTTGCAGTGGTGGGTAGTATATGGGGCTTTGGTAACAAAATGGATGGCACTGTGATAGACTGCATCCAATTTGCTGAGTAGATTGTTGGAGGCTATTTTGTAAATTACATCGCCGAAGTTAAGGATCGGTAGGATCGTCAGTTTTACGAGGGTATGTTTGGCAGCCTGAGTGAAGGATGCTTTGTTGCGAAATAGAAAGCCGATTATAGATTTAATTTCGGATTGGAGATGCTTAATGTGATTCTGGAAGGAGAGTTTACAGTCTAACCAGACACCTAGGTAGTTGTAGATGTCCACATATTCTAAGTCAGAACCGTCCAGAGTAGTAATGCTGGATGGGCGGGCAGGTGCAGGCAGCGATCGGTTGAAGAGCAAGCATTTAGTTTTACTAGCATTTAAGAGCAATTGGAGGCCACAGAAGGAAAGTTGTATGGCATTGAAGCTCGTCTGGAGGTTAGTTAACACAGTGTCCAAAGAAGGGCCAGAAGTATACAGAATGGTATCGTCTGCATAGAGGTGGATCAGAGAATCACCAGCAGCAAGAGCAACATCATTGATGTATACAGAGAAAAGAGTCTGCCTGGGAATTGAACCCTGTGGAACCCCCATAGAGACTTCCAGAGGTCCGGACAACAGGCCCTCTGATTTGACACACTGAACTCTGTCTGAGAAGTAGTTGGTGAACCAGGCGAGGCAGTCATTTGAGAAACCAAGGCTACTGAGCCTTCCGATAAGAATATGTTGATTGACAGAGTCGAAAGCCTTGGCCAGGTCGATGAAGACGGCTGCACAGTACTGTCTTTTATCGATGGCGGTTATGATATCGTTAAGTACCTTGATCATGGCTGAGGTGCACCTGTGACCGGATCGGAAACCGGATTGCACAGCGGAGAAAGTACGGTGGGATTCGAGATGGTCAGTGATCTGTTTGTTCACTTGGCTTTCGAAGACCTTAGATAGGCAGGGCAGGATGGATATAGGTCTGTAACATTTTGGGTCCAGGGTGTCTCCCCCTTTGAAGAGGGGGATGACCGCGGCAGCTTTCCAATCCTTGGGGATCTCAGATGATACGAAGGAGAGGTTGAACAGGCTGGTAATAGGGGTTGCGACAATGGCGGCAGACAGTTTCAGAAATAGAGGGTCCAGATTGTCAAGCCCAGCTGATTTGTATGGGTCCAGGTTTTACAGCTCTTTCAGAACATCTGCTATCTGGATTTGGGTAAAGGAGAAGCTGGGGAGTCTTGAGCGAGTAGGTGTGGGGGGGGGGGGGGGGGGGCTGTTGGCCGAGGTTGGAGTAGCCAGGCGGAAGGCATGGCCAGCCGTTGAGAAATGCTTATTGGAGTTTTCGATTATCATGGATTTATCGGTGGTGACCATGTTACCTAGCCTCAGTGCAGTGGGCAGCTGGGAGGAGGTGCTCTTGTTCTCCATGGACATTACAGTGTCCCATAACTTTTTGGAGTTAGAGCTACAGGATGCAAAAAAGCCTTTGCTTTCCTGACTGACTGCGTGTATTGGTTCCTTACTTCCCTGAACAGTTGTATATCGCGGGGACTATTCGATGCTATTGCAGTCCGCCACAGGATGTTTTTGTGCTGATCGAGGGCAGTCAGGTCTGGAGTGAACCAAGGGCTATATCTGTTCTTAGTTCTGCATTTTTTGAACGGAGCATGCTTATCTAAGATGGTGAGGCAGTTACTTTTAAGCATATCCCAGTTTAGGTCACCTAACAGAACAAACTCTGAAGCTAGATGGGGGGCGATCAATTCACAGATGGTGTCCAGGGCACAGCTGGTAGCTGAGGGGGGTCGGTAGCAGGCGGCAACAATGAGAGACTTATTTCTGGAGAGATACATTTTTCAAATTAGAAGTTCGAACTGTTTGGGCATAGACCTGGAAAGTATGACAGAACTTTACAGGCTCTCTCTGCAGTAGATTGCAACTACTCCCCCTTTGGCAGTTCTATCTTGACGGAAAATGTTATAGTTGGGTATGGAAATCTCAGAATTTTTGGCGGCCTTCCTAAACCAGGATTCAGACACGGCAAGGATATCAAGGTTGGCAGAGTGTGCTAAAGCAGTGAGTAAAACAAACTTAGGGAGGAGAAGTCAGGGTGCCTGGGGACATGCAGGGCCTGGGTTTACCTCCACATCACCCGAGGAGGAGTAGGATGAGGGTGCGGCTAAAGGCTATCAAAACTGGTCGCCTAGAGCATTGGGGACAAGGAATAAAAGGAGCAGATTTATGGCCGTGGTAGAATATATTCAGGGCATAATGTGCAGACAGAGGTATGGTGGGATGCGGATACAGCGGAGGTAAGCCCAGGCACTGGGTGATGATAAGAGAGGTTGTATCTCTGGACATGCTGCTTATAATGGGTGAGGTCACCGCATGTGTGGAAGGTGGGACAAAGGAGGTATCAGAGGTATGAGGAGTGGAACTAGGGGCTCCTATTTTAAACTAAAACAATGATAACTAACCTGAACAACAGTATACAAGGCATATTGATATTTGAGAGAGACATACAGCAAGGCATAAAGTAATCGCAGGTGTTGATTGGGAGAGCTAGCTAAAACAACAGGTAAGACAACAACAGCTCGTCAGCTAACACAACAACAGCAGGTAAAATGGCGATGACTAGGCAGAGAAGGTCGGATTAACTACACGCAGAGCCTGAGTTCACGGCTGGGGCCAACAAATAAAACAAAAATAAACAGAATGGAGTACCGTGATTAATGGACAGTCCAGCAGGCATCAGCTATGTTGCCAAGTGATCATAGGTGTTCAAGGGGCAGCAGTAGATGGAACAGGGCAACCGTCACTACGCTAGCACGCGGGCGACACAGCGTTTAAAGTTAGTAGCCCAGGGGTGGTAGGGGGGTCTGCTCAGACGGAGGCCTGTTGAAGGCACAGTGGATGGAGTATTCGTCGGCAGACCAGACGTGGTGGTGTGGTGGGGCGCCATGTCGACAGAGAATCCAAGCCAGATGGCGAAAGAGGTATTGTAGAATTTTGTTTGCTAGCCGGAAGATGTGCCTGGCTCATGGCTAACTGGTGCTAGCTTCGTGGCAGTGGCGTTAGCCACTATAGCCAATCGGTAGCAGCGGTGATCCGGTGACAAGGTCCAGAGTTTACAGCAAAGATCCGGTGGAGTATTGGGCTCCACCTTGGCTTTCGAAGACCTTAGAAAGGCAGGGTAGGATAGATATAGGTCTGAGGCAGTTTGGTTTTAGAGTGTCTCCCCCTTTGTCTCCCCCTAGAGTGTCTCCCCCGCGGCAGCTTTCCCACATTTGGGGATGTCAGACAATACGTAAGAGAGGTTGAACAGGCTAGTAATAGTGTTTGCAACAATGTAGTGCCTTGAGGTTGGAGGCTGAGTAGTTGCAGTGATGCAACCAGTCAGGATGCTCTCAATGGTGCAGCTGTAGAAATTTTTGAAGATCTGAGGACCCATGCCAAAACTTTTCAGTCTCCTGAGGGGAATAGGCTTTTTTGTTGTGCCCTCTTCACGACTGTCTTGGTGTGTTTGGACCATGATAGTTTGTTAGTGATGTGGACACCAAGGAACTTGAAGCTCTCACTACAGCCCTATTGATGAGAATGGGGGTGTGCTCAGTCCTCCTTTTCCTGTAGTCCACAATCATCTCCTTTGTTCTGATCACATTGAAAGATTGTTGTCCAAGCACCACACGGCCAGGTCTCTGACCTCCTTCCTATTGGCTGTCTCATCATTGTCGGTGATCAGGCCTACCACTGTTGTGCCATCGGAAAACTTAATGATGGTGTTGGCGTCGTGCCTGGCAATGCAGTCATGAGTGAACAGGTAGTACAGGAGGGGACTGAGCATGCACCCCTGAGGGGCCTCTGTGTTGAGGATCAGCATGGCGGATGTGTTTTTACCTAACCATACCACCTGGGGGCGGCCAGTCAGGAAGTTCAGGATAGAGTTGCAGAGGGAGGTGTTTAGTCCCAGGGTCCTTAGCTTATTGATGAGATTTTAGGGCACTATGGTGTTGAATGCTGAGCTGTAGTCAATGAATAGCATTCTCATATAGGTGTTCCTTTTGTCCAGGTGGGAATGGGCAGTTTGGAGTGCAATAGAGATTTCATCATCTGTGGATCTGTTGAGGAGGTATGAAAATTGGAGTGGGTCTAGGGTTTAAGGAATAATGGTGTTATATGACCCATGACCAGCCTTTCAAAGCTACGGGTCGGTAGTCATTTAGGCAGGTTACCTTAGTGTTCTTTTGCACAGGAACTTTGGTGGTCTGCTTGAAACATGTTGGTATTACAGACTCAGTCAGGTACAGGTTGAAAATGTCAGTGAAGACACTTGCCAGTTTGTCCACGCATGCTCGGAGTACATGTCCTGGTAATCCGTCTGGCCCTGCGACCTTGTGAATGTTGACCTGTTTAAAGGTCTTACTCACATCGGCTACGGAGAGCTTGATCACACTGTCGTCTGGAACAGCTGATGGTCTCATGCATGTTTCAGTGTTGCTTGCCTCGAAACAAGCATATATTCCAAGAACACAGGATGAGATGTTACTATCCTTTGTGCAAGCACTTCCAAGAGTTAATGAACAGTGAGCGTGGTGAAATTTGGGGAGCGCATCGTCAGTAGTGTACCTTTGGTTCCTAGGGTGTTTTCGGCCTTTCACACTATACACCCTCCCCAAAGGCGGCCAGCGACAGGGTGATCAATCCTACGCTTCCGTCCCATTCCCAATTAGTCATAGGAGTTGCCTTGTTCTTGATAGCCAACATTCCATGGGACTATGCATGGCAGGGGCATCCTCCTCCCTGAGTCAAGCATTGTTGACCGCATACCTCCTGGCCCTCTCACTTCGGGGCCCAGCTGGGGTCTTTCCTCTTCATCCAGAGCCACTGACTGCTGCCTTCTGCCGTCTCTGATACAGCTTTGATTGCCGAACGCTGGCTCTGGCCCTTAATTCCCAGGTCTCTAAGCAGTCTGGTTGTAGATGTTGCCACAAAACCTCTGCAGCCCACCTCCACTGGTCGGACTTCTGTGTTCCAGCCATGATGCCGTGCTTCGGCAGGTAGATCAGCATAGCGCAGATGTTTTCGCTCATAAGCCTCATCTACTGAGTTTTCCCAGGGTACTGTGAGCTCAATGATGAAGACCTTATTGAGTGAACGGGACCAGAGCACCATGTCAGGTCTTAGGGTGGTGGTTGCGATCTCCGGAGGAAACACAAGTTGCAGGCCAATGTCAGCTAGCATTTTCCAGTCTGGGGCCAAGCGCAGCTGGTCTCGCTCTAATGGTGTAGAGCCGCTCTTTGGTGGTTTAGCCCCTTCGCGGACAAAGTTTGTCCGTAAGGAGTGTGATGCTGCTGTGGGTGGTAGGGAGTTGGTGGCAGCTCGCTTGTCCTCCAGGGCGGACGCAAGGTTTTTAAGGACTTGGTTGTGACGCCAAGTGTAGCGTCCTTGGGTGAGGCTTGTTTTACACCCTGTGAGAATGTGCCTGAGGTTGGCTGGCATGGAACAGAGGGCACAGTCCAGATCTTCACCATACCATTGGTGAAGATTAACTGGTGTTGGAAGGACGTCATATGTTGCTCTGATGGAGAAGCTCAACCGCCTCGCTTCCATGGCCCACAGATCCTTCCAGCTGATCTGCCTCTGCTCCACACTGTCCCATCGAGTCCACTGTCCCTGTTTGGCAAGAGAGACTGCCTTGGCCCACCTTGCAGCCTCCTCCTGATGGCGTACTTCCTGCACTACCATCTTCCGCCACTCTGGTGCAGTGGCCTTACTCCAAGCAGCACGGGTATAGTTAGCCCAAGGCCTCCTCTCCCTTGCTGAACATGACCCACAATGTCAACATGTCTGAGGGCTGCTGTTGCCTCCTGGACTGTTTTTCCTGGCCTCCATTTAACTTGTCTGATAGGCTTGCGTCACTGGGCAGCTCGCAGCTGTGCTTCCTTTTATAGTCTGTAATATTTTGCAAGCCCTGCCACATCCGACGAGTGTCGGAGCTGGTGTAGTATGATTCAATCTTAGTCCTGTATTGACGCTTTGCCTGTTTGATGGTTCGTCTGAGGGCATAGCGCGATTTCTTATAAGCTTCCGGGTTAGAGTCCCGCTCCTTGAAAGCGGCAACTCTACCCTTTAGCTCAGTGACGGCAGGGTAGCCTAGTGGTTAGAGCGTTGGACTAGTAACCGAAAGGTTGCAAGTTCAAATCCCCGAGCTGAACAGGCAGTTAACCCAGTTCCTAGGCCGTCATTGAAAATAAGAATTTGTTGTTAACTGACTTGCCAAGTTAAATAAAGGTAAAAATAAAATAAAAATCTTTAAAAAAGTGCAGATGTTGCCTATAATCCATGGATTATAGTTGGGGTATGTACGTACGGTCACTGTGGGTAAGACGTCATCGATGCAATTATTGATGAAGCCAGTGACTGATGTGGTGTACTCCTCAGTGCCAGGAAGAATCCCGGAACATATTGTGCTAGCCAAAACAAGCTTAGCATCTGCTTCTTCTGACCTGATGCTTCCTGCTTTAGTTTTTTATTGTAAGCAGGAATCAGGAGGATAGAATTATGCTTTGATTTGCCAAATGGAGGGTGAGCTTTGTACGCGTCTGTGTGTGGATTAAAGGTGGTCTAGAGTTTTTTCCCTCTGGTTGCAGAGGGAAAGTCCCCGGCTACTAGGAGTTCCGCCTCTGGATGAGTGTTTTCCTGTTTTCTTATGGCTGTAATACAGCTTATTGACTGCGGTCTTAGTGTCAGCATCGGTTTGTGGCAGTAAATAGTGTGGTCTACAGCATCCACAGCATGATGCTGCCACCAGCATGCATCACCGTAGGCATGGTGCCAGGTTTCCTCCAGATGTGACGCATGGCATTCAGGCCAAAGAGTTCAATCTTGGTTTCATCAGACCAGAGAATCTTGTTTCTCATGGTCTGGGAGTCTTTAGGTGCCTTTTACAGGGGAGTGGCTTCCATCTGACCACTCTACCATAAAGGCCTGATTGTTGGTGCTGCAGAGATGGTTGTCCTTCTGGAAAGTTCTCCCATCTCCACAGAGGAACTCTGGAGCTCTGTCAGTGACCATTGGGTTCTTGATCACCTCCCTGACCAAGGCCCTTACCCCCCGATTGTTCAGTTTGACCGGTCGGCCAGCTCTAGTTAGAATCTTGTTGGTTCCAAACTTCTTCCATTTTAGAATGATGGAGGCCACTGTGTTCTTGGGGACCTTCAATGTTGCAGACATTTTTTGGTACCCTTCCCCAGAACTGTGCCTCAACATAATCCTGTCTCAGACCTCTACAGACAATTCCTTCGACCTCATGGCTTGGTTTTTGCTCTGATATATACTGTCAACTTATATAGACAGGTGTGTGCCTTTCCAAATCATGTCTAATCAATTGAATTTACCACAGGTAGACTCCCACCAAGTTGTAGAAACATCTCAAGGATGATCAATGGAAAAAGGATGCACCTGAGCTCAATTTCGAGTTTCATAGCAAAGGGTCTGAATACTAACGTAAATAAGGATTTGTTTTTTTGTAACAATTTCTAAAAACCCATTTATGCTTTGTCATTATGTGTATTGTGTGTAGATTGCAGAATTGTTTTATTTAATCAATTTTAGAGTAAGGCTGTAACGTAACAAAATGTGGAAAAAGTCAAGGGGTCAGAATACTTTCTGAAAGCATTATGTATTTATTATTAACAAGAACTGCAGAATAATGATACTATTAATTAATTACACATCTTTCTGTAATAAGAACGAACTACACATTTATTTGTGTTTCTGTTCTACCCCGTGTTATTTTTAGTACTACGTTGATATTGATTTCTGCTTTGTTGGGTTTGGAGCTTGCAAGAAAGGCATTTCACCCTACTTGTGAACGTGACATTAACACTTGTTTGTTTACCTACCCTTAAAGACAGGGTTCATTTTTATAGCTTTGAGTATAAAATCATTCAGGACATAGGGATGGACCAAATAAATACATAGTTAAACTTAGAATGTAATAGGATCGTTGTGGGAGGGACATTGTGAAATAAGGAGTACCGATGGCTCAATTATTACCACATAAGTTCATGCATAGTGATTGTTCTTATCTACAACAACCGTCTGGTAAAAGTAGGTTACAAGTCAAATCAAATTGATCACATGCACCGAATACAACTGGTGTAGACCTTAACGTGAAATGCTTACTTACGAACCCTTAACCAACAATGCAGTTCAAGAAATAGTTAAGAAAATATTGACTAAATAACCTAAAATAAAAAATAAAATAACGAGGATATATACAGGGGGTACCAGTACCGATTCAATGTGTGTGGGGGGGTACAGGTTAGTCGAGGTAATGTGTACATGTAGGTAGGGGTAAAGTGACTATGCATAGATCATAAACAGAGTAGCAGCAGTGTAAAACCAAAGGGGGTGTCAATGTAACTAGTCCAGGTGGCTATTTGAATAATTGTTCAGCAGTCGTATGGCTTGGGGATAGAAGCTGATAATTATAGTAAATAATTATGCGTGCTATCAAACATCACATAACACACACAAATATCATGATGATTTCTTTGATACAAGAGTTAACTCGTATATGTCTAAAAAAGCAAGCTAGTCCCCGCCCCCTGTCTTGTTGTCCAAAAACTTGCATGAAATCGATTTGAGTGGAAAGGCTAGCTTGCTATTCTACATTGACTCATATATCAAGTCCACAATCTTGGGAGTGTACATTTTAAGAGGTATGTGTACGACCATAAACTATTTTGGGTGTATATATGAAATCCATTACATTGTCAATCTAAACGGAATTGTATATTCTTTCACTAGGTAATCGGTCTTCCCGCTTTTTGTATCAAACTGTTAGCTAGCTGAACGCTACCTACAAAGCTAGCGTGTTGATCCGCTATACCACATGCATTAGCCTAAAAACACTAACATCAAGTCTAAATAATGTACTGGATGGAGTGGTTTTCAGATTACTTCCCAACTACAAAATCGCTTTCCAAATGACTTGTCTACGATTTGCCTTCAAAAGTGTCCATACAAAATCCAACTTTCGACACGTTAGCTAACTAAGCAGTGGTAGCTGCTAGCTAATATTGCTAACGCAAACGACAGCTTGTTCGTTCTATTCCAGTTGTTCGCCCTTGTGATACGTTATACTTTTAGCCATATGTAAATACGTTTTCCCAATGTTATAAATATGACGTTGTTTTTCATTTTAATCGAGCAAATTACTCCGGCATTTCCCCCTGACCGCTCTCGGAAGTCTGTAGACAACACTAAACTTAGCCAGGATTTCCGGCTCCTTTGCGATTGCCCCTCTGCTGTTTTGTTTCCGTTTCTTCCATTTCCGTTTTAAAGTTTTCCAGATTCTAAGTTTCAGAGTATATTTAAATCGACATTTAAATCAGTTATTCATTGAACTGTGTTTCTTACAGTCAGTATAAATTGTGTATTTCATGAGACCGACCCCCGTTTTGCGCGTGTCTCGCCCCTCACATATCACCGCTGAAAAATATGCTGGATAGCTAGCATTGTATTGCTACAGTATTGTACAGCTGTGCTACACGTGTAATTAACATTATTACCGATATATCTTAGAAGTGTTAGCTTTCAGAGGAGTTCAAATTTATAAAGTTTATGTAATGATTTATCAACTAATGGCCTACAGTAAGGCCTATGCTTTGGAGAGGCCTCGCCCTCGCGTTAGTACTTTAGCTCGCACATAACTCTCTGCCGCCCAATGAGAAACCGAGGCTCCCTCAACTGGGTGATTCTCATTAATCCAGTTTTAAAATGTCAGCAAATTGAGTTACAAAAAAAATAAAGTTTCATTTTGAGGACCAGATGTTTAGATTTTGGAAAGTGTCTTATATTAAATTGATGTTACATTTTACCTAAAATTTGTCAATTTCCACCCCAAATTCTCATTGCTGAAATGCGTCTGGATTAAATTCTTTAGAGAAAAACGAATTTATTTGAATAAACCCCCAAATATATTGCAGTAGTTTGTCCATAAATCATAAAAATGTTACACTATTTGAAGTTTACATGAAACTATAATATTTATTACATGCAAACAGTATTTGTGGACATTACATAACACTTTTTAAAGTAAAGCTTTATTCACCCATGATGCATCATCTAGAGGAGTAGTCCTTATATGAGCACAAGTTTTAAATGTATATATATATATATCTATATATATATCTATATATATACACTTGTCTTCAGAATAAGGTTCTTATTCTCATCCCACTTGGCCTTCTCATTACCGAAAGTGCTAAAATGTCCAGTATTATGCTTTACTCAGGCCTCATTAGGTGAGCAATGTTGAAAAATATTTGAATATTGATTTGTTTTTGTTAACTTTTTTGGACTTAGACATTTTTTACGGTAATGATCATTTTCAATTTTATTTTTTTGTAAAATGCATAATATCTGACCAAAAATAGAATAATTCTGAAATAGATAAATACAGATCCTAATCTCAGTGTTGCAAGAGGAAATGTAGTGAAAAATGACTATGACTATAAAATGACTATTTTTTGAGACTATGACCCAACTTCATTCACATCAAGACCCACTAGCAAAATATTAACCTTTTAGATTTTATTTTAAACAACTTTTTACTTGATATAATGCCACTGTTCAAAGAATGTGTTCATGATCATTTACTAAAGTCTCAATGATGGTGCCAATTTGAACCGTTTGTAGCGATGTGTTTGTTCCATCACATCTGAAAACATTTGATGTCACCTTAATGTTGATTGATACCCCCCTGTCTGTCTTTTCCTCAGAATAGGTTGATTCTTGGGGTACAGCAATGTCTAAAAGTGAGACAGAGGAGATGATAGAGATTGAGATCGACGGACAGGAGAAACAGGAGTGCCTGGAGGAGGGGTGAGTGATATATATTTTACAATATGACCAGGCACCCATAAGCACATCAATTCAAACCCAGCTCCCTCCCTACTTCTGATGATTTAACATGACTATTTGTGTGTTTTTGTTTGTGTGGTCGTGCCATTTTCAGGGTTGAGGAGCAGACCATTACATCAGCCGATCTGATCCAACAGGACATCGACATCAATGAGCCAATCGGTAACCTGAAGAAGCTCCTGGAGCCCCGTATCCAGATGTCATTGGATGGATATGAAATCTGTCTACAGGACATCCAGGTACTGATGGAGGCCTGCATTTATGGGGTTCAAATACCTGATCAGACCTGAAGCTGATGGAGGCCAGTATTTATGGAGTTCAAATACCTGATCAGACCTGATACTGATGGAGGCCTGTATTTATGGGGTTAAAATACCTCCTCCCTCTCTCTCTCTCGCCTGTCCTCCGCCCTCTCCCTCACCCGTCCTCCGCTCTGTCCCTCGCCTGTCCTCCCCTGTTGCCCTCTCCTTTCTCTTTCTTTCTGTCTCTCCAGCTGCATCCAGACCACAGCCTCTTTGATCAAGGAGTGAAGACAGACGGCACAGTGCAACTCAGTCTACAGATCATCACAAAGCCAGGTACACAAACGACAGTCTCGGCACCAAAATCAAAACCCAGGCACCCAATATATAGATGCACACAAATGTGGAACCATACAAATGAGGCTGTTGATTCTAATCACACTCTAACCTCCCATCAAATCCCTCCATCCAGGCGAGGAGAAGCTGAACATCCTGGAGATCGTGAAGCCGGTGGAGACTGTGGAGGTGGTGATCGACCCGGACGCGGCAGGGGAGGAGGGCACCCTGATGGAGGAGGGCCAGCTGATTGCTGTGGAGCACTCCTCCCTGTCAGATGACACCTCGGAGCAGGTGACACGCTGGGCCGCCGCCCTGGAGGGCTACCGCAAGGAACAGGTCCGCCTGGGGATACCCTACGGTGAGGAGGACACCAACACACACTTGCACTGAAACACAAAACCACAATTAATCAGGCAGGTACACACTGTTGTACAAAGTGAGACCAGTTTGCTGCTATTGCCATGCCATTTATAACAGACAAGAAAAGCTGTAGTCAGCATTGTCAGTCTTGTAATGTGTCTGTCTCCTCTCAGACCCAGAACAGTGGACGGCGGACCAGGTGATCCACTGGGCCGTGTGGGTGATGAAGGAGTTCAGCATTGACGAGATGGAGGTGGGAGGGATTCACATCCCGGGTCATGACCTCTGCTCCTTCACCCAGGAAGAGTTCCTGCAGAGGGTCCCCAGTGGAGAGATCCTTTGGAGCCACTTAGAGCTGCTCCGCAAGTGTGAGTTTGTATTGTAGCTTCTGTATGTTGAGTCACTGTGTAAGGGATAAGGGCTAGCACCATTTCAGGACTAAGTAGAGTCATAATACAAACCTTGCAGCAGTTAGCCTCGAGGTTAGAGGGTTGGGCCAGTCACCGAAAGGTTGCTGTTCCGAAACCGGAGCCGAAAAGGTCGCTGTGCCATTAACCAAGGCACCTAACCCTAATTTCTCCAGGGTCGCTGTACAATGACCCCACTCTCTGCGGGTGTCTCAGGGAGTTGGGATGTGCAAATAAAAATATTTACATTACACGCTTGTGTGTAACAGGACAAATGTAAGCCCCCCCCAAAACAAATTGTTATTCTTATTATATTGGTTACATACAGTATGCCTGAAAATTAGAGGCTAGGAAGTATCCAACATGGCGCCGACAATGATTAACGAGTCGTGGTGTGATCATAACGACATACAGGAACTCAAGCCGTTCTGTTCACCTGACCTAGAATCCCTTACAATCAAATGCCGACCGCATTATCTACAAAGGGAATTTTCTTATCACCCCCAAACAGACACCTCGACGGCCCTGAAAGAACTTCATTGGACTCTATGTAAACTGGAAACCACATATCATGAGGCTGCATTTATTGTAGCTGGGGATTTTAACAAAGCTAATCTGAAAACAAGGCTCCCTAAATTTTATCAGCATATCGAATGCGCAACCCGGGCTGGCAGCATTCTGGATCATTGTTACTCTAACTTCCGCGACGCATACAAAGCCCTCCCTTACCCTCCTTTCGGCAAATCTGACCACGACTCCATCTTGCTGCTCCCAGTCTATAGACACAAACTAAAACAGGAAACGTGCTCAGGTCTGTTCAACGCTGGTCCGACCAATCTGATTCCACCCTTCAAGATTGCTTCGATCACGTGGACTGGGATATGTTCTGGATCGCATCAGACAACAACATTGATGTATACGCTGATTCGGTGAGCGAGTTTATTAGCAAGTACATTGGTGATGTTGTACCCATGGTGACTATTAAAACCTTCCCCAACCAGAAACCGTGGATTGATGGCAGCATTCGCGCAAAACTGAAAGCGCGAACCACTGCTTTTATTCAGGGCAAGGTGACCGGAAACATGACCAAATACAAACAGTGTAGCTATTCCCTCCGCAAGGCAATCAAACAAGCTAAGCGTCAGTATAGAGACAAAGTATGTATGGCAGGGTCTACAGTCAATCACGGACATCGTCGCGGACACCGATGTCTTGCCCCAGATGACTTAGGGCACGACTGCGTGGCCTCGCATGCCTCCAACTCAATCATCAAGTTTGCAGACAACACTACAGTGTTAGGCATGATTTCCAACAACGACGAGACGGCCTACAGGAAGGAGGTGAGGGCCCTCAGTGTGGTGTCAGGAAAATAACATTCACACTCAACGTCAACAAAACAAAGGAGATGATAGTGGACTTCAGGAAACAGCAGAGGGAGCATCCCCCTATCCACATCGACGGGACAGTTTTTGGGGAAGGTGGGAAGTTTTAAGTTCCTCAGCGTATACATCACGGACAAACTAAAATGGTCCACCCACACAGACAGCGTGGTGAAGAAGGCGCAACAGTGCCTCTTGAGACTCAGTTGGCTGAAGAATTTGGCTTGTCACCGAAAACACTCACAATCTTTTACAGATGCACAAACGAGAGCATCCTGTCGGGCTGTATCACTGCCTGGTACGGCAACTGCTCCTCCCTCAAAGCAGGTGCACCAAAGCAGGGGCCGAGAGACTGAAGCTATTTTTCTATCTCAAGGCTATCAGACTGTTAAACAGCTATCACTAACATTGAGTGGCTGCTGCCAACATACTGACTCAAATCTCTAGCCACTTTAATAATAAAAAACTGGATGTAATAAATGTATCACCTGTCACTTTAAACAATGTCACTTTATATAATGTTTACATATCCTACATTACTCATCTCATATGTATATAGTGTACTCTATACCATCTACTGCATCTTGACTATGCTGAACGTCCATCTCTCATCCATATATTTATATGTACATATTCTTAGTCATTCCTTTACACTTGTGTGTATTAGGTAGTTGTTGTGGAATTGTTAGATTACTTGTTAGATTTTACTGCACTGTCGGAACTAGAAGCACAAGCTTTTCACTACACTCGCATTAACATCTGCTAACCATGTGTATGTGACCAATAAAATGTGATTTGATTTGAAGGGGATAGGAGTTGTTCTGAGCCTGGACAAGCATGTTTACTGAAGTTGGTTTTAGCTCACATACTGTATCTGTCCATGTTCTTTACAGATGTGTTAGCCAGTCAGGACCAGGAGGCCACAGTCACCATTGACCAACGTAAGTTTATTTCCTGTCTCTCTCACTCATTGTCACCCTGCATTCATCAACCACACTATATTGTTCTCCTCTATGTGGGTGTTGTTGCCTATAGGCACAGATCTAGGATCAGCTTACTCTCACCCAAATCCTTACTTGTGCCATCATGGGTAGGAACACCAAACTGACCATAGATCAGGTGGTAACTTCATCCTGTATATTTCTGGCTGTTTGAACCTCCGCCCCCAGAAGTCCAGATCATCCCAGCTGCCGTGCAGACCACACCCACCACTATCAAGGTACTGAAGCAGAACCGCGGCCCCAGAACACCCCGCATCTCAGGAGGAGAGGAGCGCAGCTCACCTGGAAACCGTACAGGTAGGCATTTGTGTGTCTTGGGTGTTGTGTATGTACAGTTGAAGTCGGAAGTTTACATACACCTTAGCCAAATACATGTAAACTCAGTTTTGCACCGTTCCTGACATTTATCCTATTAAAATTCCTTGTCTTAGGTCAGTTAGGATCTCCACTTTATTTTAAGAATGTGAAATGTCAGAATAATAGGACAGAGAAGGATTTATTTCAGCTTTTATTTCTTTCATCACATTCCCAGTGGATCAGAAGTTTACATACACTCAATTAGTATTTGGTAGCATTGCCTTTAAATTGTTTAACTTGGGTCAAATGTTTTCGGGTAGCTTTCCACAAGCTTCCAAAAATAAGTTGGGTGAATTTTGGCCCATTCCTCCTGACAGAGCTGGTGTAACTGAGTCAGGTTTGTAGGCTTCCTTGCTCGCACAGGCTTTTTCAGTTCTGCCCACAAATTTGCTATGGGATTGAGGTCAGGGCTTTATGATGGCCACTCCAATACCTTGACTTTGTTGTCCTTAAGCCATTTTGCCACAACTTTAGAAGTATGCTTGGGGTCATTGTCCATTTGGAAGACCCATTTGCGACCAAGCTTTAACTTCCTGACTGATGTCTTGAGATGTTGCTTCAATATACACACAATTTTCCTCCCTCATGATGCTATCTATTTTGTGAAGTGCACCAGTCCCTCCTGCAGCAAAGCACCCCCACAACAAGATGCTATCACCCCTGTGCTTCACGGTTCGGATAGTGTTCGTTGGCTTGCAAGACTCCCCCTTTTTCCTCCAAACATAATGATGGCCAAACAGTTCTATTTTTCTTTCATCAGACCAGAGGGCATTTCTCCAAAAGGTATGTTCTTTGTCCCCATGTGCAGTTGCAAACCGTAGTCTAGCTTTTTTATGGAGGTTTGGAGCAGTGGCTTCTTCCTTGTTGAGTGGCATTTCAGGTTATGTCAATATAGGACTCATTTTACTGTGGATATCGGTACTTTTCTACCCGTTTCCTCCAGCATCTTCACAAGGTCCTTTGCTGTTGTTCTGGGATTGATTTGCACTTTTCGCACCAAAGTAT
This sequence comes from Oncorhynchus gorbuscha, assembly GCF_021184085.1. Taxonomy (NCBI): domain Eukaryota; kingdom Metazoa; phylum Chordata; class Actinopteri; order Salmoniformes; family Salmonidae; genus Oncorhynchus; species Oncorhynchus gorbuscha. Next base: position 82,060,349 of record NC_060181.1, on the reverse strand, counting down.
GTTCATATCTAGGAGACAGAATGCACCTCCATCCTGAGCGATATGACGGCTGCGTGGTCCCATGGTGTTTGTACAGATGAATGTGGTACCTTCAGGTGTTTGGAAATGTCTCCCAAGGATGAACTAGACTTGTGGAGCTCTACATTATAATTTTCTTCTGAGGTTTTGGCTGATTTCTTTTGATTTTCCCACGATGTCAAGCAAACAGGCACTGATCTTGAAGGTAGGCCTTGAAATACATCCACAGGTACACCTCCAATTGACTCAAATTATGTAAATTAAGCCAATAATTTTCTGGAATTTTCCAAGCTGTTTAAAGGCACAGTCAACTTACTGCATGTTAACTTCTGACCTTCTGAATTGTGATACAATTATAAGTGAAATAATCTGTCTGTAAACAATTGTTGGAAAAATTACGTGTCATGCACAAGGTAGATGTTGCCAATTGTCCTAACCGACTTGCCAAAACCATAGTTTGTTAACAACAAATTTGTGGAGTGGTTGAAAAACGAGTTTTAATGACTCCAACCTAAGTGTATGTAAACTTCCGACTTCAACTGTATGTGTACCTTGAGCAGTAGTCTTGGTATGCTTTTTTTTATGGATGCCTTAAATGTGCATATGCTCGTATCTGATGTGAACACACGTACACCTGTCCTCATCACCTGTCCCTTTAGGTAACAACGGTCAGATCCAGCTGTGGCAGTTCCTGTTGGAGCTGTTGACGGATAAGGATGCTAGAGACTGTATCTCCTGGGTGGGAGAGGAGGGAGAGTTCAAACTCAACCAGCCTGAACTGGTGGCACAGAAATGGGGCCAACGCAAGAACAAGCCCACCATGAACTATGAGAAACTCAGCCGAGCGCTCAGGTATGTCAATCTGCCAGTTTCTCTCCCTTTTCCTCGCACAATTTCAGGCAATCGTGACTTGTTCCCTTACCTTGAACTTTCTAGTCATGTCGTTTTAATTTCGGACAATTTTCTCAGGTATTACTACGACGGGGACATGATCAGCAAGGTGCAGGGCAAGCGCTTCGTCTACAAGTTTGTGTGCGACCTGAGGACTTTGATTGGCTACAGCGCTGCTGAGCTCAACAACCTGGTGACTGAGTGTGAGCAGAAGAAGCTGGCCCGCATTCAGCTGCACGGGATTGGCCAGCCCATCACCACGGTGACACTGGCCACCTCAGCACAGGACAGCTGAGGGGGAGGGGCATGGGGCTCCATGACTGCCCCAGGTAGAAGTTGCCCACTGGCACAAATCTAGGATCAGATTACTGTGACCAGCCCTAAGCGTTATATTAATAGGAGGAAATGATGAACAGACTTTAGATCCATGTCTATGGGCAACTTCGTCCTTTTCCTTTTGGTTTGATTGGAGAGGTTGTTTTCTTATTTTAACCAGGGAAGAGATGCTTGTTGGAGGGAGTGTGTGTGTATATGAGAGTCTGAGAGGTGGAGTGTGTTTGCGTATGCTGGAAAATCAAATGAGCTTTGCATTTTTTGTTCCTTTATCTGTAGCTTAGTATAGTTTCCATTGTATATACCGGTACTCCATGTTTTTGATAGCCACAAGGGCAGTGTATTTTCATATTTTCCATTTATAAAAGGACCAGTTTTGTATTTTATTTGAAGCTTTTTTCCTCCTAATGAGTTGGACCTTTATCGTCCACCAGGGGAAATAAAGTGGCAGATGTTTTCCTAAGGACTGAGTCTGTCCTTGATCCAACAGCTCCAATGCAGAGCCACAAAATTGCATGTCGGTGTATTCTACTATGCTCATTCAAGCGAGACCCCGATGTAGTTCCTAAAAAAAAAACTGTTGGTGGGGGGATCCTACACGAAGTCTGCCTATAGGCAGAACTGCTCCAGTACACGAAGTCTGCCTATAGGCAGAACTGCTCCAGTACACGCAGTCTGCCTATAGGCAGAACTGCTCCAGTACACGCAGTCTGCCTATAGGCAGAACTGCTCCAGTACACGCAGTCTGCCTATAGGCAGAACTGCTCCAGTACACGCAGTCTGCCTATAGGCAGAACTGCTCCAGTACACGCAGTCTGCCTATAGGCAGAACTGCTCCAGTACACGCAGTCTGCCTATAGGCAGAACTGCTCCAGTGTAATGGTTATGCAGAACTGCACACCACTCAGGTGGGTTCTAATGTTTTTCCTATATGACCAGGATTCAAGCTCTGTCATGACCACACACAGATTCAACACCAGATATTTGTATGTACATTCAACATTTTATTGATGGGAAGTGTAGAAAGTGTTTTCTCAGTCTAAGCAAATGATTTGTATAGGTACACAGAAAAAGTCACAGAATGAACAAATGAAACCACTAACCCCTGGAGATACCCTGTACAAGTATGCTTGATAACACCAAAACATTTACCTGATTTAAGAGCTTCAGTTTGTGTGTAGGGAGGGAGTGTAGTAGTATGTAGATCTGTGGCATAATTGCACAATATGAATGTCACATTCATGTCTATTGGAGGCTCCATTTTGGGTATGGGGAATGTCTCGTCTACTACGGCCTCAATACTGATCCCAGATCTGGGGTGCTTTCAGCTCGGCGAAACATTCAGAATGTTGCAGATGGAAATGTAACACAAAACTACCTGACAGAATGACACCTGTTCCACATTACACATGTATATCTGAAAGTCCTGTGCAGAGTTGCTCCTTTCTGAACAGTGTCCCTGTATTTTGCCTCACGCACTTTGTCCCGAGATCAATATAACTAGTCTGAGATCAGTATTTCTTTAGCCTCTGCTTTTAAAGCCAGGATGTCTGAGACATGAGAGATTTGACAAAACAAGCAAGAGGGGGATATCCACCACAGAACAAGAACAGTTCTTATCTTTCCTTGGTTGTTTGATACATGTACATCAATAAGGGATCATAGCTTTCACCTGGTCAGTCTATGTCATGGAAAAATAGTGTATGTTCTGTGTGAGACATTGTGGAGGGAATAAGTGTTTGATGATTAGAATGTACAAATCTGACACGCCCAATCCCCCCCCTCTCTCTCAATTCAACATAGTTCACACACCAAGCCGACAGCATGGATAGAGGAGCAGGGCTGGTAGTGGGGGTTGAGGTCTATGGGATAGACAAGAGGAAAGGAGAGATCGAAAGAGAGCCTGAAAGCCTGAGAAAGAAAACATAATAATGATATCCGTTTCCATGAATGATTTTCACAGACTATATAGGAATGAGGAAAGAGGGTGGAATGCTGAGATTTCTGGAATGATGAATGGAGCTGAAACAATTCCTCGTCGTGGAATATTTAAGAGACATAAACCAACAAACAGAGCAGTAACACCAGTAACACCCAGACTAAATGAAACAGATCGACTTCCTTTCAGATACTATTACACGTCATTATATTAGCTACATGTAGATAGAGATAATTGGGTTCATGTAGGTAACAGAGCGAGGAAGGGGCTGGAAACAAAGGAGAGCACAGGTTCTGTTTAAAGATTGTCACAGTGACAACAAAGCGGACCAGATTCTAAATAGTTTTTTTTCTACTCTCTTCTTCATATCACAAGATCACAAAGAAGACACAGAAAATGTACAATCCTGCTAAAAGTCTATATGAGAGGCCCAGTCCTGCGACAGGAGCCAGCTTCTCTACGTATATCTGGCATCAATATCACCATGCACTACATATAGTTACAGCTAGTTTTTTCTGCCTTATTTCAATACATTACGCACAAAATAAAAACATTCAATATTTCTTTGCCTTTTACATATTTCTGATGTATTAGTTATATATTTTTGTTTTTTATACATTTTTCTGGAAAAAAAACCTGAAACGCTTGTGGTATAATCCCACAGAGAGGAGCTCAGGGCAGACTGAGCCCCTCCTCCCTTGTGGTATAATCCCACAGAGAGGAGCTCAGGGCAGACTGAGCCCCCCCTCCCTTGTGGTATAATCCCACAGAGAGGAGCTCAGGGCAGACTGAGCCCCTCCTCCCTTGTGGTATAATCCCACAGAGAGGAGCTCAGGGCAGACTGAGCCCCTTCTCCCTTGTGGTATAATCCCACAGAGAGGAGCTCAGGGCAGACTGAGCCCCTCTTCCCTTGTGGTATAATCCCACAGAGAGGAGCTCAGGCCAGACTGAGCCCCTCTTCCCTTGTGGTATAATCCCACAGAGAGGAGCTCAGGGCAGACTGAGCCCCCCCTCCCTTGTGGTATAATCCCACAGAGAGGAGCTCAGGGCAGACTGAGCCCCTCCTCCCTTGTGGTATAATCCCACAGAGAGGAGCTCAGGGCAGACTGAGCCCCTCCTCCCTTGTGGTATAATCCCACAGAGAGGAGCTCAGGGCAGACTGAGCCCCTCTTCCCTTGTGGTATAATCCCACAGAGAGGAGCTCAGGCCAGACTGAGCCCCTCCTCCCTTGTGGTAAAAACCTCACAGAGAGGAGCTCAGGGCAGACTGAGCCCCTCCTCCCTTGTGGTATAATCCCACAGAGTGGAGCTCAGGGCAGACTGAGCCCCTCCTCCCTTGTGGTAAAAACCTCACAGAGAGGAGCTCAGGGCAGACTGAGCCCCTCCTCCCTTCGCTAGTGTTAAGAGCTGTTATGTCATCACTAAACACAGCACAGCTGTCATCTGAGAGAGAGGGAGGGGAGAAGAGTGCTTGGGAGAGATGGAAGGGGAGGGGAGAGTGCGTCAGAGTGAGTGAGGAAGAGGCAGGAAGATTGCAGGGATATTTGGGGCCTCTGTTTCACCTTCTTAGACCTGCGAGTGCTATCCTGAGGGGGAGGGCTCACCCACAGATAGACGGACAGATGAATCAATCAATGAGCTTCTCTGTTCTATACAAACACTACAGGATATTATAGAAAAATATGCAGGTGAATGAGGATATCCTTGTCTGACCGATAGCAGCTATGAATGTTGATGTTCTGCACTTTACGAGGAAAGGATGAAGGGTGAGTGTGGCTAGGTTGTATTTCAGCCCCCAGCTCCTTGGCACCACCCCTGGATAGCTGGAAGTAATATGACTACAACTATTTCAAACCCAATTCATTCTAGATTTTTCTGGCACTTCAGTCATACTGGTTTTACCTACTCAGTCCTTTCAGATCCATTGACAGCAATAGAGTAAGAAGGGTTTATGGACCAAAATGGTACGGGCCCTAGATGTGAGGGGTTTATGGACCAAAATGGAACGGAACCTAGCTTTGAGGGGTTTATGGACCAAAATGGAACAGGCCCTAGGTGTGAGGGGTTTATGGACCAAAATGGTACGGGCCCTAGGTGTGAGGGGTTTATGGACCAAAATGGAACAGGCCCTAGGTGTGAGGGGTTTATGGACCAAAATGGAACGGGCCCTAGGTGTGAGGGGTTTATGGACCAAAATGGAACGGGCCCTAGGTGTGAGGGGTTTATGGACCAAAATGGAACGGGCCCTAGCTTTGAGGGGTTTATGGACCAAAATGGAACGGGCCCTAGGTGTGAGGGGTTTATGGACCAAAATGGAACGGGCCCTAGGTGTGAGGGGTTTATGGACCAAAATGGAACGGGCCCTAGGTGTGAGGGGTTTATGGACCAAAATGGAACGGGCCCTAGGTGTGAGGGGTTTATGGACCAAAATGGAACGGGCCCTAGGTGTGAGGGGTTTATGGACCAAAATGGAACAGGCCCTAGGTGTGAGGGGTTTATGGACCAAAATGGAACAGGCCCTAGGTGTGAGGGGTTTATGGACCAAAATGGAACGGGCCCTAGGTGTGAGGGGTTTATGGACCAAAATGGAACAGGCCCTAGGTGTGAGGGGTTTATGGACCAAAATGGAACGGGCCCTAGGTGTGAGGGGTTAAAGGAAGTTCAGGGTCTGGGAGGGGTCAACGGGTAGCTCCTTAGTTCTGCATCTGTTCGAAGAACTTGTAGGTGGGGTTCTCATAGCCATTCTGCTGCATCTTGGACAGGTGACGCTCCTCTGGGGTCACTGCAGCATCCACCTGCAACACACACACCAGGTTAACACACAGGTACAGAACACCAACACACACACACCAGGTTAACACACAGGTACAGAACACCAACACACACACACCAGGTTAACACACAGGTACAGAACACCAACACACACACACCAGGTTAACACACAGGTACAGAACACCAACACACACACCAGGTTAACACACAGGTACAGAACACCAACACACACACACCAGGTTAACACACAGGTACAGAACACCAACACACACACACCACGTTAACACACAGGTACAGAACACCAACACACACACACACCAGGTTAACACACAGGTACAGAACACCAACACACACACACCAGGTTAACACACAGGTACAGAACACCAACACACACACAGGTACAGAACACCAACACACACACAGGTACAGAACACCAACACACACACAGGTACAGAACACCAACACACACACAGGTACAGAACACCAACACACACACAGGTACAGAACACCAACACACACACAGGTACAGAACACCAACACACACACCAGGTTAACACACAGGTACAGAACACCAACACACACACCAGGTTAACACACAGGTACAGAACACCAACACACACACAGGTACAGAACACCAACACACACACAGGTACAGAACACCAACACACACACCAGGTTAACACACAGGTACAGAACACCAACACACACACAGGTACAGAACACCAACACACACACAGGTACAGAACACCAACACACACACCAGGTTAACACACAGGTACAGAACACCAACACACACACCAGGTTAACACACAGGTACAGAACACCAACACACACACAGGTACAGAACACCAACACACACACAGGTACAGAACACCAACACACACACCAGGTTAACACACAGGTACAGAACACCAACACACACACAGGTACAGAACACCAACACACACACCAGGTTAACACACAGGTACAGAACACCAACACACACACCAGGTTAACACACAGGTACAGAACACCAACACACACACAGGTACAGAACACCAACACCAGGTTACACACACACACACACACACACACACACACACACACACACACACACACACACACACACACACACACACAACACCAACACGCAGGCACAGAAAACACTCACCTCAATGATTCCGTGGTGGATGGAGGTATACTGCTTCTTCCTCAGCATAATCAGAGAGATGATGATGACTGTCGCTATGACAACCCCGCCCACCATCAGGCCGATGATGGCACCCTTGTTGGAGCCCACATCCTCAGCAAAGAACACCTGGTAATAATCAATACAACACATATCAATCAACCTGGAGGTGTTCAGTGTTTCTGCAGTTATATACTGTATATTGTGAAGGCAACATTATTTAACAGTCTCAAATGCAAATGTTCCCATCATAAACATGTGAACTTGGGCTACTGAGCCAGTTTGTGATACTCATGTACCAGTGTATACTGTAGGTAATTTACTGGGTGTTCCTGTACCAGTGTATACTGTAGGTAATTTACTGGGTGTTCCTGTACCAGTTTGTGATACATATATATATGAATATGTACCAGTGTATACTGTAGGTAATTTACTGGGTGTTCCTGTACCAGTTTGTGATACATATATATATGAATATGTACCAGTGTATACTGTAGGTAATTTACTGGGTGTTCCTGTACCAGTTTGTGATACATATATATATGAATATGTACCAGTGTATACTGTAGGTAATTTACTGGGTGTTCCTGTACCAGTTTGTGATACATATATATATGAATATGTACCAGTGTATACTGTAGGTAATTTACTGGGTGTTCCTGTACCAGTTTGTGATACATATATATATGAATATGTACCAGTGTATACTGTAGGTAATTTACTGGGTGTTCCTGTACCAGTTTGTGATACATATATATATGAATATGTACCAGTGTATACTGTAGGTAATTTACTGGGTGTTCCTGTACCAGTTTGTGATACATATATATATGAATATGTACCAGTGTACACTGTAGGTAATTTACTGGGTGTTGCCGTACCAGTTTTTGATGATGCACTTCATAGCTGGCGCTTTGTCGCTCCTCCTTCTCTACCCGCACCTCAGGAACCTCCTCAGGCTTCAGAGCAGACACTGGGCACAGTGAGGGACAGCATCCAAAACATCATCAAAGAGACCTACACTAGCATAACCCAAACATGCCAATACAGTAGAAGCACAATCATATACACACTTACCAGGCCGAGTGGGCAGACCTCTATCTGGGACTGGACGAGCATCAACAGGATCAACTGTTTTAACAGAGGAAACACTCACGGACTAAAAGCTTTAGACCGATTTCATGGATAATGCATGTGTATTGCTGTGGTTTCGTTAGGCTGTGTGTTAAGGCTGGTTGTGAGAGTGTGTGTTGTGTGTGTGTGTGTTACCGTGGTTGTCAGTGTTGGGCTGATTGAAGCTCTCTGGGTGGATGAAGCCCAGTCGATCCAGGCCCATGCCAGGGTCCAGAGGGGCAGAGCTGTAAGCCTGGTCGGGCATCAGGGCATCGTTTCCATAGCTCACCCTGCCATCACTCTACAAACACAGGATACACATTACTGACTTTCTATCTGTGTGTGGGTTTGTGAGATAGGAGAGATTGTACTATTTTTATGAGCAAGAGTGTGCGTGCCTGTGTATGTGTGAAACTCACCCTCCCATCGCTCTGCAGAGATGAGACTTGCTGAGACAGCTCTGACTGAACCCTCTGCATCAGAACAGCTACACACAGACAGAGAGAGAGAGGCAGAAAGGAAAAAGCATAATCTGTACAATATCTCAGTAATAACACAGCCCAGCACGACACAGTGTATAGACTGAATAATATCATGACACGGCAGTATATGGGAAGGTGTAGGGCGACACTCACAAACTTGGTCTTGGATTTCATTGGTCACGCTGGGCACCTTGTAGAGCAGCCCCAGGGATTGGTTCATCCTCTCGTCAATCACACGCAGGTGGGTCATCACCTAGAGGCCAGAAGGGCAAAGTTCAGAGGTCAAAGGAGTTACACAGGACACAGAGTGGATGTAGGGGCTTGTGGGTAGTGTAGGGTGGTTGAACGGTGAGCTTAGGGGTTTGTGCGTAGTGTAGTGTATTATAGTGGTTGGGGTACCTGGGGTCGGATCTGAGCAGCCTTTTTGGGGTCCACCATGCGGACGTGCTCGTAGTGTTTCAGGGTGTGTTGTCTGTCCTTCTGTTCTGCACGGACATACTTCTTCAACAGGCCAAGCACCTGACGAGGCTGAGAGACAGAGAGAGACAAGGGAATGAGGTACAGAGAGACGGGGGGGATGAGACACAGAGAGAGAGAGACGGGGGGATGGGACACAGAGAGAGAGAGAGACAGGGGGATGGGACACAGAGAGAGAGACGGGGGATGGGACAAAGAGAGAGAGAAGGGGGATGGGACAAAGAGAGAGAGACGGGGGATGGGACAAAGAGAGAGAGAGACAGGGGGATGAGACACAGAGAGAGAGACGGGGGATGGGACACAGAGAGAGACGGGGGGATGGGACACAGAGAGAGAGAGACAGGGGGATGGGACACAGAGAGAGACAGGGGGATGGGACACAGAGAGAGAGAGACGGGGGGGATTGAACACAGAGAGAGAGAGAGAGAGGGGGGATGGGACACAGAGAGAGAGAGAGAGAGAGAGAGAGGGGGATGGGACACAGAGAGAGAGAGAGAGAGAGAGAGAGACGGGGGGATGGGACACAGAGAGAGAGAGAGACGGGGGGATGGGACACAGAGAGAGAGAGACGGGGGGATGGGACACAGAGAGAGAGAGACGGGGGGATGGGACACAGAGAGAGAGAGACGGGGGGATGGGACACACAGAGAGAGAGACGGTGGGATGGGACACAGAGACAGGGGGACAGAGACAGGGGGATAGAGACGGGGATGAGGGACAGAGAGAGAGAGACGGTGGGGATGGGACAGAGAGAGAGAGACGGTGGGGATGGGACAGAGAGAGAGAGACGGTGGGGATGGGACAGAGAGAGAGAGACGGTGGGGATGGGACAGAGATAAAGAGACGGTGGGGATGGGACACAGAGAGAGAGACGGTGGTGATGGGACACAGAGAGAGAGACGGTGGGGATGGGACAGAGAGAGAGAGACGGTGGGGATGGGACAGAGATAAAGAGACGGTGGGGATGGGACACAGAGAGAGAGACGGTGGTGATGGGACACAGAGAGAGAGACGGTGGGGATGGGACACAGAGAGAGAGACGGTGGGGATGGGACACAGAGAGAGAGACGGTGGGGATGGGACACAGAGAGAGAGACGGTGGGGATGGGACAGAGAGAGAGAGACGGTGGGGATGGGACAGAGATAAAGAGACGGTGGGGATGGGACACAGAGAGAGAGACGGTGGTGATGGGACACAGAGAGAGAGACGATGGGGATGGGACACAGAGAGAGAGACGGTGGGGATGGGACACAGAGAGAGAGACGGTGGGGATGGGACACAGAGAGAGCGAGACGGGGGATGGGACACAGAGAGAGCGAGACGGGGGGATGGGACAAAGAGAGAGCGAGACGGGGGATGGGACAAAGAGAGAGCGAGACGGGGGGATGGGACAAAGAGAGAGCGAGACGGGGGATGGGACAAAGAGAGAGCGAGACGGGGGATGGGACAAAGAGAGAGCGAGACGGGGGGATGGGACAAAGAGAGAGCAAGACGGGACACAGAGACAGGAGGGATGGGACACAGAGACAGGAGGGATGGGACACAGAGACAGGAGGGATGGGACACAGAGACAGGAGGGATGGGACACAGAGACAGGAGGGATGGGACACAGAGACAGGAGGGATGGGACACAGAGACAGGAGGGATGGGACACAGAGACAGGAGGGATGGGACACAGAGACAGGGGGACAGAGACAGGGGGATAGAGACAGGGGGATGAGGGACAGAGACAGGGGAGGGGAACAGAGACAGGGGGTGAGGGACAGAGACAGGGGGGGTGAGGGACAGAGACAGGGGGACAGAGACAGGAGGGATGGGACACAGAGACAGCGGGGGGGGGACAGAGACAGGGGGTGAGGGACAGAGACAGGGGGGGTGAGGGACAGAGACAGGGGGGGTGAGGGACAGAGACAGGGGGGGTGAGGGACAGAGACAGGGGGGGGGGGTGAGGGACAGAGACAGGGGGTGAGGGACAGAGACAGGGGGTGAGGGACAGAGACAGGGGGTGAGGGACAGAGACAGGGGGATGAGGGACAGAGACAGGGGGATGAGGGACAGAGACAGGGGGGTGAGGGACAGAGACAGGGGGTGAGGGACAGAGACAGGGGGTGAGGGACAGAGACAGGGGGTGAGGGACAGAGACAGGGGGTGAGGGACAGAGACAGGGGGTGAGGGACAGAGACAGAGACACAAAAAGTGTGTGCTTCATCTACCATAATAGCATCGCTATCCCAAAGAAAGGTAACATAGAACAACGTTTTAAACCACGCAAAACCCAGGAAAGAGATTTTCCAGCAAAGACTGACTTACAAAGAAGAAAGGAACAAGAACAAAACAACCAACTGGCAGCGCAGCAGTCAACTTTCACAAGGCCTGTGACCAACTGGCAGCGCAGCAGTCAACTTTCACAAGGCCTGTGACCAACTGGCAGCGCAGCAGTCAACTTTCACAAGGCCTGTGACCAACTGGCAGCGCAGCAGTCAACTTTCACAAGGCCTGTGACCAACTGGCAGCGCAGCAGTCAACTTTCACAAGGCCTGTGACCAACTGGCAGCGCAGCAGTCAACTTTCACAAGGCCTGTGACCAAAGGGCAGCGCAGCAGTCAACTTTCACAAGGCCTGTGACCAAAGGGCAGCGCAGCAGTCAACTTTCACAAGGCCTGTGACCAAAGGGCAGCGCAGCAGTCAACTTTCACAAGGCCTGTGACCAAAGGGCAGCGCAGCAGTCAACTTTCACAAGGCCTGTGACCAAAGGGCAGCGCAGCAGTCAACTTTCACAAGGCCTGTGACCAACTGGCAGCGCAGCAGTCAACTTTCACAAGGCCTGTGACCAAAGGGAGGCGGCAACCATAGCCTCTTGTCGTGCGAGTAGTGCCCTCAGACCAGTGTTATTGCTAAGTATAAACAGTTGTTGAAAGATGGGGAGATGATCAAGGAAGCATTTATTGAGACTGCAGACTCACTGTTTGGGGATTTTAAAAATAAGGCTGAAATTATGGCTGCCATCAATTACATTCAGACAAGAAGATGTGAGGGAATAGCAGAGAACCTTGAGGATCAACTAAAGAAGGATACTGACAACTGAGTGTTATTCCCTCCAGTTTGACCAGTCCACAGATAATGGTAGATGTGGCAGTTATGCATTTCATCAGAATAGAACAGAACAAAAAAAGAAACCTCTCACTGTCAACTGCGTTTATTTTCAGCAAACTTAACGTTCGTAAATATTTGTATGAACATAAGATTCAACAACTGAGACAAACTGAACAAGTTCCACAGACATGTGACTAACAAAAATGGAATAATGTATCCCTGAACAAAGGGAGGGTCAAAAGTAACAGTCAGTATCTGGTGTGGCCACCAGCTGCATTAAGTACTGCAGTGCATCTCCTCCTCATGGACTGTACCAGACTTGCCAGTTCTTGCTGTGAGATGTTACCCCACTCGTCCACCAAGGCACCTGCAAGTTCCCAGACATTTCTGGGGGGAATGGCCTTAGCCCTCACCCTCCAATCCAAAAGATCCCAAACGTGCTCAATGGGAGAGAGATCGGGCTCTTCGCTGGCCATGGCAGAACACTGACATTTCTGTCTTGCAGGAAATCACACACAGAACGAGCAGGATGGCTGGTGGCATTGTCATGCTGGAGGGTCATGTCAGGATGAGCCTGCAGGAAGGGTACCACATGAGGGAGGAGGATGCCTTCCCTGTAACGCACAGCGTTGAGATTGCCTGCATTGACAACAAGCTCAGTCCGATGATGCTGTGACACACCGCCCCAGACCATGACGGACCCTCCATCTCCAAATCGATCCCGCTCCAGAGTACAGGCCTCGGTGTAACGCTCATTCCTTCAACGGTAAACGAGAATCTGACCATCACCCCTGGTGAGACAAAACCGCAACTCGTCAGTGAAGAGTGCTTTTTGCCATTCCTGTCTGGTCCAGTGACGGAGTGTTTGTGCCCATAGGCGACGTTGTTGCCGGTGATATCTGGTGAGGACCTGCCTTACAACAGGCCTACAAGCCCTCAGTCCAGCCTCTCTCAGCCTATTGTGGACAGTCTGAGCACTGGAGGGATTATGCATTCCTGGTGTAACTTGGGCAGTTGTTGTTGCCATCCTGTACCTGTCCCGCAGGTGTGATGTTCGGATGTACCGATCCTGTGCAAGTGTTGTTACACATGGTCTGCCACTGTGAGGACGATCAGCTGTCCATCCTGTCTCCCTGTAGCGCTGTCTTAGGCGTCTCACAGTATGGACATTACAATTTATTCCACAGGATTTTTACAAATGATCTGTGAAAGACAGGGTCCTGAAAAAGGGAAGTTTCTTTTTTTGCTGAGTTTATTTGACAACATGAGTACAAACGAGGAACTACTCGCCATTTTGCCACTGAAAGGACATACAAGGGAGTTAGCAAACTCCATAAAAGCTTGAAAGATGTCTATCAAATTCCAACTGCCCTTTTGTAAGCTTGTTTCCATTACTACCAATGGGCCACCTGCTATAGTAGGCCGCATCAGTGGGTTTGTTGCATTGTGCAAACAAGATGATTCTTTCCTTAGTTATCACTGCATAATTCATCAGTAAGCTTTGTGCGGGAAGATGTTAAACATGAAAGAGGTGATGGATGTTACCATGAAGATTGTGTGTTCTATTCGAGCAAGAAGCCTACAGCAGAGGCTATTTCACGCTCACTTAGAAGAGACTGAAGAGGAGCACACAGACCTGCTGCTGCACACGGATGTGCGGTGGCTGAGCCGAGGTACATTTTTAGGTTGATTCAGTGAGTTGTTGCCTGAAATCATGGAGTTTCTCAAGGTCCCCAAACATGCAGAATATGCACAGCTCGAGGACACACAGTGGCTCCTGGATTGAGCTTTTCTCACTGACATAACTTATATGTTTAATGAATTAAAATGTAGAGCTGCAATGGAAAGGTAAACATGTCATCGACATGATCAGCTCTGTGAACACTTTTAAATGCCAACTACAAGCTGCAACGTAAAGACCTGCATTCAGAACCTGAACGCCAGGGCAAAGATACAGCACAGCCTGACAGTGGACGCTACGTGGAGCAAGTCCAGAGCACCTCATCTGAGTACGACAGTAATTTCACTGACTGCATCACTTGAGCCCGTTGCCACTTATATGTGCTTTCCGTTTGGCACAGACATAAACGTGGAAGTCATTGCCTCCAAAATGGGATCACTTTTTCAGTTGGACACAACTATATGAGAAACTGAAAATGTCACCCTTCAAAATGACATTCAGCTGAAATCCAGGGCAACCACTGAGATGAAGGAAGAGTTCTGGGAGCTACTGCAGAGGAGAAGTATCCCAACATAAGATGTGCTCTCAACTGATCAGCCCTTTTTTGGGTCAACCTACCTCTGTGAGTCTGCATTTTCTCACATGAAGATAATACAGTCCAAGTACAGATCTACTATGAATGATGACCACCTTGTGTCCTGCATGAGACTGGCAACACGCTGCAGCTCTAACTATAAAAAACTACTTGCCTCAACCCAATGCCAAAAGTCACACAAAGGCAGGAAATGAAATTGATTGCACTTGTGTGGAAACTGTGTTATTGGTCCACATTATATTTGGGTATCAAATAGGATTCATAGCAGCAGGTCAATACTCAGTGGTGTGCAGCGTTTCATAGATGTTGTTGGTTGGTTTAGATTTAGAGACTGGTAGATCTCAGACTGGCAAATGAAAAAGTAGATCTGACGTCAAAGAAGGTAGGGCACACCTGGTGTCCTTTCACTCCCTCCTCTCTACATTTTCCTCCTCTGTCTCTGCTGCTAAAGCCACTTTCTACCACGCTAAATTCCAAGCATCTGCCTCTAACCCTAGGAAGCTCTTTGCCACCTTCTCCTCCCTCCTGAATCCTCCGCCCCCTCCCCCCTCCTCCCTCTCTGCAGATGACTTCGTCAACCATTTTGAAAAGAAGGTCGACGACATCCGATCCTCGTTTGCTAAGTCAAACGACACCGCTGGTTCTGCTCACACTGCCCTACCCTGTGCTCTGACCTCTTTCTCCCCTCTCTCTCCAGATGAAATCTCGCGTCTTGTGACGGCCGGCCGCCCAACAACCTGCCCGCTTGACCCTATCCCCTCCTCTCTTCTCCAGACCATTTCCGGAGACCTTCTCCCTTACCTCACCTCGCTCATCAACTCATCCCTGACCGCTGGCTACGTCCCTTCCGTCTTCAAGAGAGCGAGAGTTGCACCCCTTCTGAAAAAACCTACACTCGATCCCTCCGATGTCAACAATTACAGACCAGTATCCCTTCTTTCTTTTCTCTCCAAAACTCTTGAACAGGCCGTCCTTGGCCAGCTCTCCCGCTATCTCTCTCTGAATGACCTTCTTGATCCAAATCAGTCAGGTTTCAAGACTAGTCATTCAACTGAGACTGCTCTCCTCTGTATCACGGAGGCGCTCCGCACTGCTAAAGCTAACTCTCTCTCCTCTGCTCTCATCCTTCTAGATCTGTCGGCTGCCTTCGATACTGTGAACCATCAGATCCTCCTCTCCACCCTCTCAGAGTTGGGCATCTCCGGCGCGGCCCACGCTTGGATTGCGTCCTACCTGACAGGTCGCTCCTACCAGGTGGCGTGGCGTGAATCTGTCTCCTCACCACGCGCTCTCACCACTGGTGTCCCCCAGGGCTCTGTTCTTGGCCCTCTCCTATTCTCGCTATACACCAAGTCACTTGGCTCTGTCATAACCTCACATGGTCTCTCTTATCATTGCTATGCAGACGACACACAATTAATCTTCTCCTTTCCCCCTTCTGATGACCAGGTGGCGAATCGCATCTCTGCATGTCTGGCAGACATATCAGTGTGGATGACGGATCACCACCTCAAGCTGAACCTCGGCAAGACGGAGCTGCTCTTCCTCCCGGGGAAGGACTGCCCGTTCCATGATCTCGCCATCACGGTTGACAACTCCATTGTGTCCTCCTCCCAGAGCGCCAAGAACCTTGGCGTGATCCTGGACAACACCCTGTCGTTCTCAACCAACATCAAGGCGGTGGCCCGTTCCTGTAGGTTCATGCTCTACAACATCCGCAGAGTACGACCCTGCCTCACACAGGAAGCGGCGCAGGTCCTAATCCAGGCACTTGTCATCTCCCGTCTGGATTACTGCAACTCGCTGTTGGCTGGGCTCCCTGCCTGTGCCATTAAACCCCTTCAACTCATCCAGAACGCCGCAGCCCGTCTGGTGTTCAACCTTCCCAAGTTCTCTCACGTCACCCCGCTCCTCCGTTCTCTCCACTGGCTTCCAGTTGAAGCTTGCATCCGCTACAAGACCATGGTGCTTGCCTACGGAGCTGTGAGGGGAACGGCACCTCAGTACCTCCAGGCTCTGATCAGGCCCTACACCCAAACAAGGGCACTGCATTCATCCACCTCTGGCCTGCTCGCCTCCCTACCACTGAGGAAGTACAGCTCCCGCTCAGCCCAGTCAAAACTGTTCGCTGCCCTGGCCCCCCAATGGTGGAACAAACTCCCTCACGATGCCAGGACAGCGGAGTCAATCACCACCTTCCGGAGACACCTGAAACCCCACCTCTTTAAGGAATACCTAGGATAGGATAAGTAATCCCTCTCAACCCCCCCCTAAGTTTTAGATGCACTATTGTTAAGTGACTGTCCCACTGGATGTCATAAGGTGAATGCACCAATTTGTAAGTCGCTCTGGATAAGAGCGTCTGCTAAATGACTTAAATGTAAATGTAAATGTGTACAGTGTGTACTGAGTGTAATATGTGCATTATGCATGGTGAGAGCGTTTATCGATCACAGCAGGTTGATTGCACCTTAATTGGGGAGGACAGGCTCGCGGTAATGACTGGAGCAGAACAAGTGGAATTGTATCAAATACATCAAATTGATTCCATTCGCTCCATTCCAGCTGTTATTAAGAGCCGTCCTCCCCTCAGCAGCCTCCACTGGTGTACAGTGCATTGGGAAAGTATTCAGACTCGTTGACTTTTTCCAAATTGTATTACGTTACAGCCTTATTCTAAAATGGATTAAATATTTTTCTTTCTTCTCATCAATCTACACGTAATACCCCATAATGACAAAGCGAAAACAGTTTTATTTTAAATGTATTAAAAATGGATTGTGCTCAGGTGCATCCTGTTTCCATTGATCTTTCTTGAAATGAACTTCATTGGAGTGGAATTGTATCAAATACATCAAATTGATTCCATTTGCTCCATTCCAGCTGTTATTAAGAGAAAATCTCGTCCAGCTGATATCTCCTCAGCAGCCTCCACTGGTGTACAGTGCATTGGGAAAGTATTTAGACTCGTTGACTTTTTCCAAAAAAAGTGGCCTGGCGGAAGCCACTCCTCAGTAAAATGCACATGACAACCAGCTTGGAGTTTTCTGAAAGGCACCTAAAGGACTCTTGACTATGAGAAACAAGATTCTCTGGTTTGATGAAACCGAGATTGAACTCATTGGCCTGAATACTGAGGTGGTTATTTCTATATTATCAAATGAGAGACAACCTTATCACACAAGTCAGAGTTATACTTAAACTAAATATTTAATCACTTATTAATAAGTGAATGATGTGAGTGCTCTGCAATAACGAGGCTGGTCAACCCAACACTCTTGACTGTTTGGTTGAAAGCCCTGACACACAGAATACAAATATATTTTATAGCAAAGACACACACACACACACACACACACACACACACACACACACACACACACACACACACACACACACACACACACACACACACACACACACACACACACACACACACACACACACACACACACACACACACACACACACCCCTTAGTCTACATGACAAACAACAGATATGAGAAAGGAGTATCCCCCAGCCAGAAAGCATTTGCCGTGAAGACTGTTCTTATTGTACAGAAACCAGAGTTTGGCCCGAGACAAGGTTCCTCTCATCATTATCCATACCTGAGCCATCTCTCCCTGGTACATAAACACCAACTCATTCTATGGAATGCATGCTGTAGGTTTTATCACCAAACCATTCGGAAATCAATTGCCAGCATTGAGCCTCAAAGGCTCCTCTCAGTTCACACTGACACAGATAAGCGAGTACTAATGGAACCCTGTTCTATTGCATAAATGGTAGTATTATAACATCATCTTGTAATTTCTCCACCATAATGCTAAGCGCCACGTCTGAAAGAACCCTTGCACCATCCGTACAGTGAGGCATCGTGGTGGCAGCATCATGCCGTGGGGATGTTTTTCCAGCATCAGGGACTGGAAGACTAGTCAGGATCAAGGGAAAGATGAACGGCGCAAAGTACAGAGAGATTCTTAATGAAAACTTTCTCCAGAGCGCTCCGGACCTCAGACCGGGGTGAAGGTTCACCTTCCAACAGGACAACGACCCTAAGCACACAGCCAAAACAATGGAAGAGTGGCTTCGGGACAAGTCTCTGAATGTCCTTGAGTGGCCCAGGCAGAGCACAGACTTGAACCTGATCAAACATCTCTGGAGAGACTTGAAAATAGCTGTGCAGTGACACTTCCCATCCAAGAGGATCTGCAGAGAAGAATGGGAGAAAAACTCCCCAAATACAGGTGTGCCAAGCTTGTAGCGTCATACCCAAGAAGACCCGAGGCTGCCAAAGATGCTTTAACAATTTACTGAGTAAAGGGTCTGAATACTTATGTAAATGTGATTTTTTTAAATACATTTGCAAAAATGTCTAAAAACCCGTTTTTGCTTTGTTCTTCTGTGGTATTGTGTGTAGATTGATGTGGGGGGAAAAACAATTCAATCCATTTTAGAATAAGGCTATAATGTAACAAAATGTTGAAAAAGTCAAGGGGTCTGAACACTCCCGAATGCACTGTGTATATGTACCCTGGGTGGGTTGGCCTGCAGGGAGCCGAGGTAGTTCTCCAGGGCCATGTGGCGGCGGCTGTTGAGCAGGGCCTCCACCCGAGCCATGTGGGTCTCCACCAGCTGCTGCCTCTCTCCTGCTGCCTCCTGCTCCAGGGCCTCCACCTTCTCCTGGAAGTGCTGCACACAAAAAAATTAACACACACTAGAATGCACTCACACACATACACACACGCACGCACGCACAAGGTAGTGTACCTGGATGACTGCCTTCTTGTCAGCGCGAGGGAGACTCTTGGCTTGTCTCTCTGCTTCCTCCCACTCTCTCATCACCTGGCGAGACACGTCAGTCACACATCAGAGGATTGTGGGTAGTGTAGTGAACTCCCTTATTGTCCATAGTTCACATCAGAGAAGGGACCCCTCTCCCCCATAAGTTCTCCCTCTTTCACAAACACACAGGCTAATTTTCTCTCTCACTCTCATACACACATACCTGAGACATCCTCTCGCGGTGCTTGGCCTCCAGACTCTCCTTGGCCTGCTGGAAGTTGGCGTGTTCGCTGTCGTCTCCGGGAGACTCCAGGTAACGGTCCACCGCGCCAGGGGGGGAGGGGGCCGTGGTGGGCACTGGGAGAGGAGGAAGGGGATTTCCACAAAAGGGTCCAAAGGTAACTGTTTGATCACTCAAAGGTTAAACAGCGGCAAATCCTGCTCCCACATTTCTACCTTATTGTCACTGTAATCTGAAACTATACTAAGACTTTAAGGGTCTGAACACACAGACAGACAGACAGGCCAGGCAGTCAGGTAGAGAGACAGGTCAACCACACAGACAGACCTGGCAGTCAGGTAGAGAGACAGGTCAACCACACAGACAGACCTGGCAGTCAGGTAGAGAGACAGGTCAACCACACAGACAGACCTGGCAGTCAGGTAGAGACAGGTCAACCACACAGACAGACAGGTAGACCTGGCAGTCAGGTAGAGAAACAGGTCAACCACACAGACAGACAGACAGGCCTGGCAGTCAGGTAGAGAGACAGGTCAACCACACAGACAGACCTGGCAGTCAGGTAGAGAGACAGGTCAACCACACAGACAGACCTGGCAGTCAGGTAGAGACAGGTCAACCACACAGACAGACAGGTAGACCTGGCAGTCAGGTAGAGAAACAGGTCAACCACACAGACAGACAGACAGGCCTGGCAGTCAGGTAGAGAGACAGGTCAACCACACAGACAGACCTGGCAGTCAGGTAGAGAGACAAGTCAACCACACAGACAGACCTGGCAGTCAGGTAGAGAGACAGGTCAACCACACAGACAGACCTGGCAGTCAGGTAGAGAGACAGGTCAACCACACAGACAGACCTGGCAGTCAGGTAGAGACAGGTCAACCACACAGACAGACAGGTAAACCTGGCAGTCAGGTAGAGAAACAGGTCAACCCCACAGACAGACAGGTAGACCTGGCAGTCAGGTGTAGAGAGACAGGTCAACCACACAGACAGACAGGTAGACCTGGCAGTCAGGTGTAGAGAGACAGGTCAACCACACAGACAGACAGACAGGCCTGGCAGTCAGGTAGAGAGACAGGTCAACCACACAGACAGACCTGGCAGTCAGGTAGAGAGACAGGTCAACCACACAGACAGACCTGGCAGTCAGGTAGAGAGACAGGTCAACCACACAGACAGACCTGGCAGTCAGGTAGAGACAGGTCAACCACACAGACAGACAGGTAGACCTGGCAGTCAGGTAGAGAAACAGGTCAACCACACAGACAGACAGACAGGCCTGGCAGTCAGGTAGAGAGACAGGTCAACCACACAGACAGACCTGGCAGTCAGGTAGAGAGACAAGTCAACCACACAGACAGACCTGGCAGTCAGGTAGAGAGACAGGTCAACCACACAGACAGACCTGGCAGTCAGGTAGAGACAGGTCAACCACACAGACAGACAGGTAAACCTGGCAGTCAGGTAGAGAAACAGGTCAACCCCACAGACAGACAGGTAGACCTGGCAGTCAGGTGTAGAGAGACAGGTCAACCACACAGACAGACAGGTAGACCTGGCAGTCAGGTGTAGAGAGACAGGTCAACCACACAGACAGACAGGTAGACCTGGCAGTCAGGTGTAGAGAGACAGGTCAACCACACAGACAGACAGGTAGACCTGGCAGTCAGGTAGAGAGAGACAGGTCAACCACACAGACAGACAGGTAGACCTGGCAGTCAGGTAGAGAGACCGGTCAACCACACAGACAGACAGGTAGACCTGGCAGACAGGTGAACCACACAGACAGACAGACAGGTAGAGACAGGTCAACCACACACACAGACAGGTAGAGAGACCGGTCAACCACACAGACAGGTAGAGAGACAGGTCAAACACACAAAGACAGGTAGACCTGGCAGACAGGTGGAGAGACAGGTCAACCGCACAGACAGACAGGTAGAGAAACAGGTCAGCCACACAGACAGACAGGTGGAGAGACAGGTCAACCGCACAGACAGACAAACAGGTAGAGAAACAGGTGAACCACCCAGAGAGACAGGTGATATACCAGTCTGCCTTGACATGTTTTTGTGTGTGGGTGTGTATGCATGTACGAGATAAGGGAGACTGGAAATTCTGCCTAGTCAGGATCAGGGTAGGCGTGCTTAACTGCGCGGAAAGTGTCGGAAAAGAGTGGAACAGCCAGGCTGGGGCTGGGAAACAGGCAGAGACTCAACCAACTGACATACGCACGAACACACACACACACACACACACTTAGAGACACTGCTGCTGTTAGGTTAAACCGGTTAGAACATCAAGTCATTAATTTTGTGCACAAATGTGTTTACATCACTGTTAGTGAGCATTTCTCCTTTGCCAAGATAATCCATCCACCCGACAGGTGTTTTATATCAAGAAGCTGATTAAACAGCATGATCATTACGCAGGTGCACCTTGCGCTGGGGACAAATACCACTCAAATGTGCAGTTTTGTCACACAACACAATGCCACAGACGTGTCAAGTTGAGGGAGAGGCCATTGAAGAAGAATGGGACAACAGTCTGATAAACTCTATTCAAATAATATGTGCCGCTCTGCATGAGGCAAATGATGGTCACACCAGATACTGACTGCTTTTCTTATTCACACATCTACATTTAGTTTTTTTAAGTATCTGTGACCAATAAAATGGATATCTGTATTCCCAGTCATGTGAAATCGATAGATTAAAGCCTAATGAATTTATGTCAATTGACTGATTTCCTTATATGAACTGTAACTCAGTAAAATCTTTGAAATTGTTGCATGTTGTTTTTATATTTTTGTTCAGTATAGAACTGAAACATCTTCCCCTTTCAGAGTAGGTAGTACATCACTTGTGGTTCAAGTGTCTAAGAGCCATCAGACAGACAGGTAGACTGTGTTAGACAGACAGACAGCTCAGAGGCAGACAGCTCAGAAGCAGACAGCAGGTGTTATAGTCCCCAAGGCAAGGGGCCTAGAGGTCCATATCGGGGGTCCAGTCCAGGGACTTACACACACTGGTGCTGCAGACAGACAGGCAGTACTCCTCTGAGTCAAAGTTATTCCGGTTGCCCCCACACCCTCCAAAGAGGAAGGGGGCACAGGTGCCCTTCTCTGGCACGAAGTACCAACGCTCCAGAATGGCATGGCACGGGCCCGACTCAGCACGCGCCCAACACACCTCTGAGAAAGACACACACTCTTAAAACACACACTCACACAGAGCAATCACACACACTGGGTGTGTTTACACAGTATGTTCAAACATACACACATCTTCTCCACCTTTGAAACCTCTCCACAAATCCTTGGAAAAAAAAATAAACAAACAAGTTATCATCTCTTTCAATCCATGGCTTGTTCTTACCTCTGACGACTTCCTCAACCGACTCAGTGGTGGTCGTGGTGGTGGTTGTCATGGCGATGTTGGAGGTGCCTTCAGCACTGTCCCGTTCATCGGTCACGTCATCCTCATCGTCTTCATCATCATCATCCTCAAGACCATCTCCGTCCTCGTCTCTGTCAAAGGCATCCTCTTCGTCATCCTCCTCAGTGGTGACAGCCCCCTGATCCGCCTGGCGAGGCATGCTATAGGGAGAGAGGGTGGAACGTGAGTCTATCTGGTTGTGCAGGTTATCTGTCAAAAGGATTTAACCACTGGTTTAGGAACTTAAGTATTTAAGATGATGTGTGTGTGTGTGCTTAAATGTCTGGATGTTTGTGTCTGCCTGTATGCATCTGTGCTTGCCCCTTTATGTGTGCACGCATTGTGTGTATGCATTGTGTTTGTGCGTGCGTACTTGTTATCGGTATATTCAGTCTCGTCTCCACCCCACCACACATCAGACTCAGTCAGCTCCACACTGTCTGACTCGCGCTGTGTCTCCGCTGGGCAACACACAAACTCCACCCCTCGGAAACGGTCGATGCCGCATGGCAACAGCATCCCGTAGTCATGGAGATTCATGGTGCGGTCTCCGCAGGACTGATAATAATAGCAATTAGAAAACATCTCATTTGCCTATCACTTTTTAAGACACAGATCTTTACATATCACTAGTGTCAAGATGGTTTCCTGGTCAGGTACATGCTCAGGATAAAACTATGCAAAAGACTAAAGGTGATACAAATCAATCATTGGTAGAATTCTAGCTTATAGAATCAGTCAAAAATAATAGGCTGAGGTGAGGAGCAAAGAGCAGTCATGCATGCATGGGAGGATGGACCGAGATAAAGGGCTGAGTCATCGCAGCCCAGCACACACTCCCTCAGAATATGAGAGAGAGGAGAGAATACTGATAGGGTGAATCATCCAGAGGTATGGGGGTAAATGGGAGTCAAAGGGGAAGAGGCCCTCAGGGAATCTGTGCTGACTACACAGGATTCCCTGAACACACCCCTTATCACCAGTGCAAGTGAAGAAATTACACACTAGGAAAAAAGAGAAGAAAGGAGAAGGGGGGGGTTAAATGAGGAGAACTTTAGTTGCATATAACTAGGTTACTCCACTGTATTCACATCCTACCATACCTTTATCTGTACATTATACCTTGAAGCTATTTTATCGCTCCCAGAAACCTCCTTTTACTCTCTGCTCCAGACGTTCTAGACGACCAATTCTCATAGCTTTTAGCCGTACCCTTATCCTACTCCTCCTCTGTTGATGTAGAGGTGAATCCAGGCCCTGCAATGCCTACCTCCACTCCTATTCCCCAGGTGCTTTCTTTTGATGAATTCTATAACTGTAAAAGCCTTGGTTTCATGCATGTTAACATTAGAAGCCTCATCCCTAAGTTTGTTTTATTCACTGCTTTAGCACATTCTGCCAACCTGGATGTTCTAGCCGTGTCTGAATCCTGGCATAAGGAAGACCACCAAAAATTCTGAAATCTTCATCCCTAACTACAACATTTTCAGACAAGATAGAACGGCCAAAGGGGGCAGTGTTGCAATCTACTGCAAAGATAGCCTGCAGAGTTCTGTCCTACTATCCAGGTCTGTACCCAAACAATTTGAACTTCTACTTTTAAAAATACACCTCTCTAAAAACAAGTCTCTCACCGTTGCCGCCTGCTATAGACCACCCTCTGCCCCCAGCTGTGCTCTGGACACCATATGTGAGCTGATTGCCCCCCCATCTATCTTCAGAGCTCGTGCTGCTAAGCGACCTAAACTGGAAGATGCTTAACGCCCCAGCCATCCTACAGTCTAAGCTTGATGCCCTCAATCTCACACAAATTGTCAATGAACCTACCAGGTACCACCCCAAAGCCGTAAACACGGGCACCCGCATAGATATCATCCTAACCAACTTGCCCTCTAAATACACCTCTGCGGGTTTCAACCAAGATCTCAGTGATCACTGCCTCATTGCCTGCTTCCGTAATGGGTCAGCGGTCAAACGACCTCCACTCATCACTGTCAAACGCTCCCTGAAACACTTCAGTGAGCAGGCCTTTCTAATCGACCTGGCCGGGGTATCCTGGAAGGATATTGACCTCATGCAGTCAGTAGAGGATGCCTGTTTTTTTTTAATGACTTCCTCACCATTTTAAATAAGCATGCCCCATTCAAGAAATTTAGAACCAGGAACAGATATAGCCCTTGGTTCTCTCCAGACCTGACTGCCCTTAACTAACACAAAAACATCCTATGGCGTTATGCATTAGCATCGAACATACCCCATGATATGCAACTTTTCAGGGAAGCTAGAAACCGATGTACACAGACAGTTAGAAAAGCCAAGGCTAGCTTTTTCAAGCTGAAATTTGCTTCCTGCAACACAACTCAAAAGTTCTGGGACACTGTAAAGTCCATGGAGAATAAGAACACCTCCTCCCAGCTGCCCACTGCACTGAAGATAGGAAACACTGTCACCACCGATAATTCCACTATAATTGAACATTTCAAAAAGCATTTTTTCTACGGCTGGCCATGCTTTCCACCTGGCTACCCCTACCCCGGTCAACAGCACTGCACCCCCCACAGCAACTCGCCCAAGCCTTCCCCATTTCTCCTTCTCCCAAATCCAGTCAGCTGATGTTCTGAAAGAGCTGCAAAATCTGGACCCCTACAAATCAGCCGGGCTAGACAATCTGGACCCTTTCTTTCTAAAATTATCTGCCAAAATTGTTGAAACCCCTATTATTAGCCTGTTCATCCTTTCTTTCGTGTCATCTGAGATTCAGAAAGATTGGAAAGCAGCTGCGGTCATCCCCCTCTTCAAAGAGGTGGACACTCTTGACCCAAACTGCTACAGACCAATATCTATCCTACCCTGCCTTTCTAAGATCTTCGAAAGCCAAGTCAACAAACAGAATACCAACCATTTCGAATCCCACCATACCTTCTCCGCTATGCAATCTGGTTTCAGAGCTGGTCATGGGTGCATCTCAGTCACGTTCAAGGTCCTAAACAATATCGTAACTGCCATCGATAAGAAACAATACTGTGCAGCCGTATTCATTGACCTGGCCAAGGCTTTCGACTCTGTCAATCACCACATCCTCATTGGCAGACTCGATAGCCTTCGTTTCTCAAATGATTGCCTCGCCTGGTTAACCAACTACTTCTCTGACAGAGTTCAGTGTGTCAAATCGGAGGGCCTGTTGTCCGAGCCTCTGAAAGCCTCTATGGGGGTGCCACAGGGTTCAATTCTTGGACCGACTCTCTTCTCTGTATATATCAATGATGTCACTCTTGCTGCTGGTGAGTCTTTGATCCACCTCTACGCAGATGACACCATTCTGTATACTTCTGGCCCTTCTTTGGACACTGTGTTAATAACCCTCCAGTCGAGCTTCAATGCCATACAACTTTCACTCCGTGGCCTCCAATTGCTCTTAAATACAAGTAAAACTAAATGCATGCTCTTCAACCGATTGCTGCCTGCACCTGCCCGCCTGTCCAACATCACTACTCTGGACGGTTCTGACTTAGAATATGTGGACAACTACAAATACCTAGGTGTCTGGTTAGACTGTAAACTCTCCTTCCAGACTCACATCAAACGTCTCCAATCCAAAATTAAATCTATAATTGGCTTCCTATTTCGCAACAAAGCATCCTTCACTCATGCTGCCAAACATACCCTCGTAAAACTGACCATCCTACCAATCCTCGACTTCGGCGATGTCATTTACCAAATAGCCTCCAATACCCTACTCAACAAATTGGATGCAGTCTATCACAGTGCAATCCCTTTTGTCACCAAAGCACCATATACTACCCACCATTGCGACCTGTACGCTCTCGTTGGCTGGCCCTCGCTTCATACTCGTCGCCAAACCCACTGGCTCCATGTCATCTACAAGACCCTGCTAGGTAAAGTCCCCCCTTAGCTCACTGGTCACCATAGCATCACCCACCTGTAGCCCGCACTCCAGCAGGTATCGCTCTCTGGTCACCCCCAAAACCAATTCTTCCTTTGGCCGCCTCTCCTTCCAGTTCTCTGCTGCCAATTACTGGAACAAACTACATAAATCTCTGAAACTGGAAACACTTATCTCCCTCACTAGCTTTAAGCACCAGCTGTCAGAGCAGCTCACAGATTACTGCACCTGTACATAGCCCATCTATAATTTAGCCCAAACAACTACCTCTTCCCCTGCTGTATTTATTTATTTTGCTCCTTTGCACCCTAATATTTCTATTCTTCCGCTGCATATCTACCATTTGAGTGTTTTACTTCCTATATTGTATTTACTTCGCCGCCATGGCCTTTTTTTGTTGCCTTTACCTCCCTTATCTCACCTCATTTGCTCACATTGTATATAGACTTATTTTTCTACTGTATTATTGACTTTTTTTATTTTTTATTCCATGTGTAATTCTGTGTTGTTGTATGTGTCGAACTGCTTTGCTTTATCTTGGCCAGGTTGCAATTGTAAATGAGAACTTGTTCTCAACTTGCCTACCTGGTTAAATAAAAGGTGAAATAAATAAATAAATAAAATGTAAAAAAAATAGAACAAAGAAACAAGGAAAGAACAGGACATTGAGAGACCAAGACAAAATGGATTAAAAGATGAATGTGCGTGAGTGATTCCCGTAGCTGCGAGCCAAAGCCAAGCTTAGTCACAAAAGAGATTATTTTGTTGATTATCAAAACGATCTTTGGTTTGTAAGTGAAGTGCTCTGAACCGAACTAGGATTTTGTTTCCCTTTCTTGAACCATCCGAGTGCCATTCTATGAACATTAAAATATATATATATTTTTTAAAGCTGACTCTTCCTCTGTTTACACCACCCCTTGCTACCGCATAGATCAGAACCCCCCTGGACTGATAACACTAGATCGATAGAGGAGAGAACACGAGATGGATCGGTAGATGGGTAGATGAAAGAATACCAGATAGAGAAGAGAATACAAGATGGATAGAAGAGGACTGGCCACCCATCATAGCCTGGTTCCTCTCTAGGTTTCTTCCTAGGGAGTTATTCCTAACAACCGTGCTTCTACACCTGCATTGTTGCTGTTTGGGGTTTTAGGCTGGGTTTCTGTACAGCATGTTGTGACATCATCTGATGTAAGAGGCCTCTATAAGTGCATTTAGATAGATAAGATAGATAAGATAGATAAGATAAATAAGATAGGAGTGAGACAACTTCAACAATATAAAAATCAAGAGCAGGAGAAGAACAGAGCACTAGAGGAGAGGATCAGACTGCTAGAGGAGAGGGTTAGAGGGATGGCGTGTGACAGAACAACCCACTAGAGGTGGCCACCTCCGCAGCGAAGCCAGCAGACCAGCCCACCTCAGCTCCTGACAAAAGTCTTGACACCACAGCAGAACAGTCCACACCAGACCCTGACCATAGCATCAACATCACAGCAGAACAGACAAATGAAGAACCCCAAGCCCAGAGGACCTCATCCCCTTTGAGCACCCCCCCGTCAGCCACCCTGATAGCCCTCCTGAACCCCCCCCCCCCACACACGCACACACTGAGGACATACACAAGACACAGATTGTACTCAAACAGGAAATATATACAATTTTTGTTTCTCCCAAACACAGTGCGTCTAAACTCTGGTGTCCAAACACCCAGCATGCCCTAGACCTTCTGTCTGAGGACCAACTAGGTTCACCTAGCCACATAATATTACACACAGACACAAACAATCTGAGAACACAGAAGGAAAGGGTGGACACAGCACTGAAGGGAGTGATTGAAAAAGCTTCTTCTACTTTCCCCAATGCACAAGTGCTTATCTCCACCCTGCTAGATGACCGTGGACTTCAGGAAACAGCAGAGGGAGCAGCCCGCTATCCACATCGACAAGGCAGTAGTGGAGAAGGTGGGAAGTTAAGTTACTCGCCGTACACATCACGGACAAACTGAAATGGTCCACCCACACAGACAGCGTCGTGAAGGTGGCGCAGCAGCACCTCTTCAACCTCAGGAAGCTGAAAAAAATTTGGCTTGTCACCAAAAACAAACAGATGCACAGTCGAGAGCATCCTGTCGGGCTGTATCACCGCCTGATACGGCAACTGCTCCGCCCACAACCGCAAGGCTCTCCAGAGGATAGTGAGGTCTGCACAACGCATCACCGGGGGCAAACTACCTGCCCTCCAGAATAACTACACCACCCGAAGTCACAGAAAGGCCATAAAGATCATCAAGGACAACAACCACCCGAGCCACTGCCTGTTCACCCCACTATCCTCCAGAAGGTCAGTACAGGTGCATCAAAGCTGGGACCGAGAGACTGAAAAACAGCTTCTATCTCAAGGCCATCAGACTGTTAAACAGTCATCACTAACATTGAGGGGCTGCTGCCAACATACTGACTCAACTCTAGCCACTTTAATAATGGAAAAATTGATGTAATAAATGTATCACTAGCCTCTTTATATAATGTTTACATACCCTACATTACTCATCTCATATGTATATACTGTACTCTATACCATCTACTGCATCTTGCCTATGCCGTTCGGCCATCACTCATCCATATATTTATATGTACATATTCTTATTCATTCATTTACACTTGTGTATACAAGGTAGTTGTTGTGAAATTGTTAGGTTAAATTACTTGTTAGATATTATTGCATGGTCGGAGCTAGAAGCACAAGCATTTCGCTATACTCGCATTAACATCTGCTAACCATATGTATGTGACAAATAAAATTTGATTTGCTACCACGAAAGACTTACCACCCTGCTACCATACAGCAGGTAAACGCAAGTATTTCCCATGACAGTGCCTCAAAACCAAAAGTTTTCCTGGCCGACCACTCCACCCTGGAGCATCTATGAACAGAATCTATGACCAGGTCAATCTATACAAGGCAGCAGTGCCCACCTTTGCCCGGACTCTAAAGGACATCGCTCTCAAACGCAGCCCCAACACTTCACACAGGGGCAACAAATCAATGGACACCCCATCCAGACCAGCGACACTCCCAAACCTGCGGGACCCCCCCTGGACCTACACATAGAGGACCCATGCCGAGAGGACCTACATCCAGACCACAACACCACCAGCCACATACACCTCCACCAATCAACCATGCCAACAACCCATTTAGGCCCCCTCAGATCAGACCTATGCCCCTCCTTCCCACCCCATGCACCCCACCCCCGCAAAGAGGGTCTCAACATGGAAGTTACACATATGCCCAGGCAGTGAGCGGGCAAACAGGCCCAACCCCCACTCTTACACTAGACCAAGCCAATGGCATGTACCAGATGCTCAGCAGGCTCTGCTCACACTTACTGGCCTGAGGCCAAACCACACGATCAACAACATTGGACACTTTATGGAACACAAAGCCTTCACTATCTCATCCTGGAATACCCCAGGTCTGAGGTCATCTGCATTTGGCCTAAAAATCAGGAACCTGGACTTCATCAAAGAAATCGGTAATACAGACATCGTCATCCTACAAGTAAACCTGGTATAGAGGAGACGGACCCACTGGTTGCCCCATACAGAGAGCTGGTAGTCCCATCCACTAAACTATCAAGTGTGAAACAGGGAAGGGACTCGGGGGGTATGCTAATTTGGTAAAGAGCAGACCTAACTAAATCTATTAAATTAATCAAAACAGGAACATTTTACATTTGGCTAGAAATTCAAAAGGAAATGACCTCAACAGAGAAAAATGTCCTCCTGTGTGCTACCTATATCCCCCCACTAGAATCCCCTATATCCCCCCACTAGAATCCCCTATATCCCCCACTAGAATCCCCTATATCCCCCCACTAGAATCCCCTATATCCCCCCACTAGAATCCCCTATATCCCCCACTAGAATCCCCTATATCCCCCACATCCCTATATAGAATCCCCTATATCCCCCCACTAGAATCTAGAATCCCCTATATCCCCCCACTAGAATCCCCTATATCCCCCCACTAGAATCCCCATACTTTAATGAAGACAGCTTCTCCATCCTGGAGGGGGAAATCAATCATTTCCAGGGAGAGAATGTACTGGTCTGTGACAACCTAAATGCTATCTTGGAGGGGGAAATCAATCAATTCTCTTCCAGGGAGAGAATTTACTAGTCTGTGTCAACCTAAATGCCAGAACCAGACAAGAACCTGACACCCTCAGCACACAAGGGGACAAACACCTGCCTGGAGGTGACAGCATTCCCTCCCCCATATGCCCCCCTTGACACAACTATGACATCATAACCATCAAAAACAAGTCACAACTCCTGCAGCTCTGTCGCACGCCGGGTATGTCCATAGTCAATGTTAGGCTTCGAGGGGACTCCTATGGTAGGTACACCTATAGCTCATCTCTTGGCAGTAGTACTGTAGACTACTCTATCACTGACCTCAACCCAGAGTCTCTCAGAGTGTTCACAGTCAGCCCACTTACACCCCTATCAGACCACAGCAAAATAATATAATAATAATATAATATATGCCATTTAGCGGACGCTTTTATCCAAAGCGACTTACAGTCATGTGTGCATACATTCTACGTATGGGTGGTCCCGGGAATCGAACCCACTACCCTGGCATTACAAGCACCATGCTCTACCAACTGAGCTACAGAAGGACCACAAAAATCACAAAATCACAAAATCACAATCACAATCTACTTGAACAGAGCAATACTCATTCATGAGGCATCAAAGCCAAAGGAAGTGAGTAATATTAAGAAATGCTATAGATGGAAGTAATGTTTGGAAACCTACCCAAAAAAACAATTAGACAACAACAAATTCAATCCCTTTTAGACAACTTCCTGTATAAAATATTCCACTGTAATAGTGAAGGAGTAAACTGGGCAGTAAAACAGCTTATATTTGATCTCTCAGCTGCCCTATCAAATCCAAAAATGTCAAATAAAAACACAATGACAAATGGTTTGATGAAGAATACACAAATTTAAGAAATTGAGAAACCTGTCCAACCAAAAACAAAGACCCGGAAAACCTCAGTTTGGTGAAACACTAAAACAATACAGAAATACACTACGGAAAAAGAGGGAACAGCACGTCAGAAATCAGCTCAATATATTGAAGAATCCATATAGTCTCACCACTTCTGGGAAAACTGGAAAACACTAAACACAAAGAATTATCTATCCAAAATGGAGATGTATGGGTAAACCACTTCTCCAATCTTTTTGGCTCTATAACAAAGAACAAATAGCAAAAACATATACATGATCAAATACAAATCTTAGAATCAACTATTAAAGACTACCAGAACCCACTGGATTCTCCAATAACCTTGAATGAACTACAGGACTAAATAAAAACCCTCCAACCCAAAAAGGCCTGTGGTGTTGATGGTATCCTCAATGAAATGATCAAATATATAGACAACAAATTCCAATTGGCTATACTAAAACTAACATCATCCTTAGCTCTGGCATCTTCCCCAATATTTGAAAACAAGGACTGATCACCCCAATCCACAAAAGTGGAGACAAATTTGACCCCAATATGCATTAACAGCAGCATTGGGAAAATCCTCTGCATTTTCATTAACAGCAGACTTGTCCATTTCCTCTGTGAAAATAATGTACTGAGCAAATGTCAAATTAGCTTTTTACCAAATTATCGCACGACAGACCACGTATTCACATTGCACACCCTAATTGACAAACAAACTATCCAAAACAAAGGCAAAGTCTTCTCATGCTTCGTTGATTTAAAAAATGCCTTCGACTCAATTTGGCATGAGGGTCTGCTATACAAATTGATGGAAAGTGGTGTTGGGGAAAAACAAACATTATAAATTCCATGTACACAAACAACAATTGTGCAGTTAAAATAGGTAAAAAGCACACACATTTCTTCCCACAGGGCCATGGGGGGAGACAGGGATGCAGCTTAAGCCCCACCCTCTTCAACATATACAGTGGGACAAAAAAGTATTTAGTATTTGCAAATTATGGTGGAAAATAAGTATTTGGTCAATAACAAAAGTTTCTCAAAACTGTTAATACTGCTGGGCAACAGAGATTTTCAACTCCCTCCAAAGATTTTCTATGGGGTTGAGATCCGGAGACTGGCTAGGCCACCCCAGGACCTTGAAATGCTTCTTATGAAGCCAATCCTTCGTTGCCCGGGCGGTGTGTTTGGGATCATTGTCATGCTGAACGACCCAGCCACGTTTCATCTTCAATGCCCTTGCTGATGGAAGGAGGTTTTTACTCATAAATCTCACGATACATGGCCCCATTCATTCTTTCCTTTACACGGATCAGTCGTCCTGGTACTTTGCAGAAAAACAGCCCCAAAGCATGACGTTTCCACCCCCATGCTTCACAGTAGGTATGGTGTTCTTTGGATGCAACTCAGCATTCTTTGTTCTCCAAACACAACGAGTTGAGTTTTTACCAAAAAGTTATATTTTGGTTTCATCTGACCATATGACATTCTCCCAATCTTCTTCTGGATCATCCAAATGCTCTCTAGCAAACTTCAGACGGGCCTGGACATGTACTGGCTTAAGCAGGGGGACACGTCTGGCACTGCAGTATTTGAGTCCCTGGCGGCGTAGTGTGTTACTGATGGTAGGCTTTGTTACTTTGGTCCCAGCTCTCTGCAGGTCATTCACTAGGTCCCCCGTGTGGTTCTGGGATTTTTGCTCACCGTTCTTGTGATCATTTTGACCCCACGGGGTGAGATCTAGCGTGGAGCCCCAGATCGAGGGAGATTATCAGTGGTCTTGTATGTCTTCCATTTCCTAATAATTGCTCCCACAGTTGATTTCTTCAAACCAAGCTGCTTACCTATTGCAGACTAAGTCTTCCCAGCCTGGTGCAGGTCTACAATTTTGTTTTTGGTATCCTTTGACAGCTCTTTGGTCTTGGCCATAGTGGAGTTTGGAGTGCGACTGTTTGAGGATGTGGACAGGTGTCTTTTATACCAATAACAAGTTCAAACAGGTGCCATTAATACAGGTAATGAGTGGAGGAAAGAGGAGCCAAAGTTACAGGTCTGTGAGAGCCAGAAATCTTGCTTGTTTGTAGGTGACCAAATACTTGTTTTCCACCATAATTTGCAAATAAATTCATTAAAAATCCTACAATGTGATTTTCTGGATTTTTTTTCTCATTTTGTCTGTCATAGTTGAAGTGTACCTATGATGAAAATTACAGGCCTCTCTCATCTTTTTAAGTGGGAGAACTTGCACAATTGGTGGCTGACTAAATACTTTTTTGCCCCATTGTATATCAACGAATTGGTGAGGGCACTAGAACAGTCTGCAGCACCCGGCCTCACCCTACTAGAATCTGAAGTCAAATGTCTACTGTTTGCTGATAATCTGGTGCTTCTGTCACCAACCAATGAGGGCCTACAGCAGCACCTAGATCTTCTGCACAGATTCCGCCAGAGCTGGGCCCTGACAGTAAATCTCAGTAAGACCAAAATAATGGTGTCCAAAAAGGTCCAGTCGCCAGGAACACAAATACAAATTCCATCTAGACACCATTGACCTAGAGCACACAAAAACTATACATACCTTGGCCTAAACATCAGCGCCACAGGTAACTTCCACAAAGCTGTGAACGATCTGAGAGACAAGGCAAGAAGGGTATTCTATGCCATCAAAAGGAACATAAAATTCGACATACTAATTAGGATCTGGCTAAAAATACTTGAATCAGTTATAGAACCCATTGCCCTTTATGGTTGTGAGGTCTGAGGTCCGCTCACCAACCAAGAATTCACAAAATGGGACAAACACCAAATTGAGACTCTGCATGCAGAATTCTGCAAAAATATCCTCCGTGTACAACGTAGAAAATCCAGAAAAGAGACGTTAAATTCTACAACCACCTAAAAGGAATCGATTCCCAAACCTTACATAACAAAGTCATCACCTACAGAGAGATGAACCTGGAGAAGAGTCCCCTAAGCAAGAAACACAATTAGACCCAACCAAATGATGAGAAAACAAAAATATAATTATTTCCAATGTGTCAAGGAATTAACAAAAAAACAGAGCAAACTAGGATGTTATTTGGCCCTAAACAGAGAGTGCACAGTGGCAGAATACCTGACCACTGTGACTGACCCAAAATCAAAGAAAGCTTTGACTAGATTCAGACTCAGTGAGCATAGCCTTGCTATTGAGAAAGGCTGTCGTAGGCAGACCTGGCTCTCAAGAGAAGACAGGCTTTGTGCACACTGCCCACAAAATGAGGTGGAACCTGAGCTGCACTTCATAACCTCCTGCCCAATTTATGACCATATTAGAGACACATATTTCCCTCAGATTACACAGATCCACAAATAATTTGAAAACAAACCCTATTTTGATAAACTCCCATATCTACTGGGTGGAATACCACAGTGTGCCATCACAGCAGCAATATTTGTGACCTGTTGCCTCAGGAAAAGGTCAACCAGTGAAGAACAAACACCCTTGTAAATACAACCCATATTTATGCTTATATATTTTCCCTTTTGTACTTTAACCATTTGTACATCGTTATAACACTGTATATATACATAATATGACATTTGTAATGTCTTTATTCTTTTGGAACTTCTGTGAGTGTAATTTTTATTGTTTATTTCACTTCTGTATATTATCTACTTCACTTGCTTTGGCAATGTTAACATATGTTTCCCCTTGAACTGCCAATAAAGCCCCTTGAACTGAATAGATACCACTAGATAGATAGAGGAGAGAGACCACTAGATAGAGGTGAGAATACTGGAAGAATACCTGACCCAAAATGAAGGAAAGCTTTGACTATGTACAGACTCAGTGAACATAGCCTTACTATTGAAAGGCTGCCATAGACAGACCTGGCAGTCAAGTGAAGACAGGCTATGTGCACATTGCCTACAAAAGTAGGTGGAAACTGAGCTGCACTTCCTAACCTCCTGCCAAATGTATGACCATAGAGACACATTTCCCTCAGATTACACAGATCCAAAGTATGTGAAAACAAATCCAATTTTGATAAACTCCCATATCTGTTGGGTGAAATACTAGTGTGCCATCAAAGCAGCATGATTTGTGACCTGTTGCCACAAGAAAAAGGGCAACTAGTGAAGAACACCCTTGTAAATAGAACCCATATTTATGTTAATTTATTTTCCCTTTTGTACTTTCAATATTTGCACACCGTTACAACAGTGTATATATATACACATGACATTTGTAATGTCCTTATTCTTTTGTGTGTAATGTTGAGAGACTATAACATTTGACTGAACACAAATATAAACAAAACATGTAAAGTGTTGGTCCCTTGTTTCATGACCTGAAATAAAAGCGCAGAAATGTTCCATCCCAAAAATATTCCGCACAAATGTGTTTACATCCCTGTTAGTGAGCATTTCTACTTTGCCAAGATAATCCATCCACCTGACAGGTGTGGCATATCAATAAGCCCATTAAACAGCATGATCATCACACAGGTGCACCTTGCGCTGGAGACAATAAAAGGCAATGAAAATGTGCAGTTGTGTCACACAACACAATGCCACAGATGTCTCAAGTTGGAGAGTGTGCAATTGGCATGCTGACTGCAGGAATGTCCAACAGAGATGTTGTCAGAGAACGTGTAACCACGCCCAGGACCTTTCTTCACCTGCAGAACCGTCTGAGGAGGGGGTGGTGCTGAGGAGTAATTCTGTCTGCCCTTTTGTGAGGAAAAACTCATTCTGATTGGCTGGGCCTGGCTCCCAAGTGGGTGGGCCTATGCCCACCCCAGGCCCAGTCATGTGAAATCCATACATTTGGGCCTAATGGATTTATTTCAATTGACTAAATTCCTTCGATGAACTCAAACTCAGTAAAACCTTAGAAATGGTTGATATTTTTGTTCAGTATAGACAGATAGAGAGTACTAGATAGAGAGGGAGACCAGAGAGCAGAGAGCTGAACACATCAGAACTGTGTGATAAGCCATGAAAGTGTCCTGACCTCTTTAGCCACGGTGTGCCAGTGCAGGTGGCTCTCACACATGTCCATTCTCTCCTGATGCAGGAACTTGCACTTATCAGGAACCAGCAGGGCATCACTCACAAACTCTCCAACTGCAAAACACAGATGAATGATTCTCACACACGCGCGCACACACACTGTGTTAGCGCCACTGACAGAATGTGTAAGGAAGTTGTGCAATATGTATAATGTATGTGGCTACATGAGAAGCATACAATGTGTATGACAGAGGTAACGTGCAATGTAAAGTGAATTCGGAAAGTATTCAGACCCCTGGACTTGTTCCACATTTTGTTACATTACAGCCTTATTCTAAAATGGATTAAATAGTCCCCCCATCAATCTACACAAAATACACCATAATGACAAAGCAAAAACAGTTGATTATTTTTTGCAAATGTATTTTTTTTTAACTGAAATTTTACTTTTACATAAGTATTCAGACCCTTTACTCAGTACATTGTTGAAGCACTTTCGGCAGCGAATTACGGCCTTGAGTCTTCTTGAGTATGACGCTACAAGCTTGGCACACCTACAGAACCAGTCAAAAGTTTGGACACCTACTCATTCAAAGGTTTTTCTTTGTTTTTTTACTATTTCCTACATTGTAAAATAATAGTGAAGACATCAAAACTATGAAATCATGTAGTAA
The DNA here is from genome assembly GCF_021184085.1 of Oncorhynchus gorbuscha. Taxonomy (NCBI): domain Eukaryota; kingdom Metazoa; phylum Chordata; class Actinopteri; order Salmoniformes; family Salmonidae; genus Oncorhynchus; species Oncorhynchus gorbuscha. The sequence continues at coordinate 82,022,699 of NC_060181.1, read as the reverse complement.
CCAAAGAAGTGTTAAAAAATCTACGTATATTTTATGATGACAGCTTTGCACACTTGGCATTCTCTCAACCAGCTTCATGATGTATTCACCTGGAATGCATTTCAAATCAACAGGAGTGCCTTGTTAAAAGTTAATTTGTGAAATGTATTTCCTTCTTAATGCATTTGAGCCAATCAGTTGTGACTAGGTAAGGGTGGTATACAGAAGATAGCCCTATTTGGTAAAAGACCAAGTCCATATTATGGCAAGAACAGCTCAAAGAAGCAAAGAGAAATGACAGTTCATCATTACTTTAAGACATGAAGGTTAGTCAATGTGGAAAATGTCAAGAACTTTGAAAGTTTCTTCAAGTACAGTCACAAAAACCATCAAGCGCTATGATGAAACTGGCTCCCATGAGGACCGCCACAGGAAAGGAAGACCCAGAGTTGCCTCTGATGCAGAGGATAAGTTCATTATAGTTACCAGTCTCTCATGAGGACCATCACAGGAAAGGAAGACCTAGAGTTACCTCTGATGCAGAGGATAAGTTCATTAGAGTTACCAGTCTCTCATGAGGACCGCCACAGGAAAGGAAGACCCAGAGTTACCTCTGATGCAGAGGATAAGTTCATTATAGTTACCAGCCTCAGAAATTGCATCCTAAATAAATGCTTCATAGAGTTCAAGTAACAGACAAATCAACTGTTCAGAGGAGACTGCGTGCATCAGGCCTTCACGGTCAAATTGCTGCAAAGAAACCACTACAAAAGGACACAAATAAGAAGAAGTGACTTGATTGGGCCAAGAAACACGAGCCATGGATATTAGATTTTTGGTTCCAACCGCCGTGTCTTTGTGAGACGCAGAGAAGGTGAACAGATGATCTCTGCATGTGTGGTTCCTACCGTGAAGCATGGAGGAGGAGGTGTGATGGTTCTTTGCTGGTGACACGGTCTGTGATTTATTATAGTATTCAAGGCACACTTAACCAGCATGGCTACCACAGCAATGGTACCCTTCCCTAGATCTGTGCCTTGACACAATCCCATCTCAGAGCTCTACGGACAATTCCTTTGGCTTGGTTTTTGCTCTGACATGCACTGTCAACTGTCGGACCTTATATAAACAGGTGTGTGCATTTCCTAATCATGTCCAATCAATTGAATTTACCACAGGTGGACTCCAATCAAGTTGTAGAAACATCAAGGACAATCAATGGAAACATGATGCACATTAGCTTTATTTTGAGTGTCATAGCAAAGGGTCTGAATAGTTATGTATTTTTTAATACATTTGCAAAAAAATTCAAACAACCTGTTTCCGCTTTGTCATTGTGGGGTATTATGTGTCATGAGGATTTGTATTTATTTAATCCATTTTAGAATAAGGCTGTAACGTAACAAAATGTTGAAAAAGTCAAGGGGTCTGAATACTTTCCGAAGACACTGTTTGTTGTGTGTAATGACCAGTAATTACTATTTTGTATACAGCGTTACTGTTGTTCTAAGCCAATTTTCCCCTCAAGGACATTAAACTTTGTTCTATCCCACACACACACACACACACACACACACAACTTACCCAGGCAGCGGTAGGGCACCACGATGTGTGTGTGACTGCTACACTCCTTGCGTCCCTTCTTGCGTCCCTTCTTGCACCAGCTCTGAATGCTGACTGGCTGGTTGGCTTCCACCACGTTAGTGATCTGGAGCTCAGGGTACACCTGGGGGAAAGAGCATGCTTTAATGAATGTACTTCACAGTTGTTTTCTATGGGTTTAATATTCCAGACATTTACCTCGGACCTCCCCCTTTCCTATCGCTTCCCTTGTTCCTTTTTCTCACCCTAACCTCATTCTGTTTCCCCCTTCTATCTTCCCACCCTCTTCCACTCCTTTCCCCCCTCTCTCCTACCACTCGCTTTTTTCTCCCTCTCCCAAATTTCCCTCCCAACTCTCCCACCTCTCCCTCCCTCGCCTCCCACCTATCCCTCCCTCGCCTCCCACCTCTCCTTCAGTCTCTCACCTACCCCTCGCCCACATCTCCGCCCCTCCCACCTCTCCTGCCCTCCATCCCATCTACCCCTCTCCCTCCCTCCCCCTCCCACCTCTCCCTCTAACCGACCTCTCCCTCCACCCACCTACCCCTCCCTCCCTCACCCAACCCTCCCTCCCTCCTTCCTTCCTTCACCCAACCCTCCCTCCCTCCTTCTTTCACCCAACCCTCCCTCTCCCACCTATCCCTCCCTCCCACCTATCCCTCCCTTTCATCCAAGTCTCTCTCCTATCCCTCCCTCTCCCACCTATCCCTCCCTCATCTGATGCCTCTTCCACCTATCCCTCCCTCATCTGATGCCTCTTCCACCTAATCTACCCTAATCTGATGCCTCTTCCCATCTCCTCCCCCCTCTCCCTCCCTCTCATCCCCCTCCTCCTCCTACCTCCTGACAGTACTGCAGGATGCCCTCCTTGGTTCCGATGCAGCTCTTGGTGCCGAAGGGATCCGACTCCCACTTGCCACTCTGAACGTTGACATGCATGTTAAATTTCCCACAGAACATGGCTACCTGGGGCTCTGCCAGCAGACCCACTGAGTCATCAGAAGGCACCTGCAGTGAAGGAGGAGTGCAGAGAGTCAAATTACTATAAATAAATGATTAAAAACATTATTTGCAGTTGAAGTGCACTTAAAATCTAAACCAGCGATCACAAATTACACATCTACGCCCCCCCACCCGCATTCTGGGATCATTGTTTTCCCCACTCTTTTTGTTCCGTGATACAATGGGAGGAAGTTTCATTGTAGGTGGCCGTCTGGCTCTCCTTTTTGTCTCGCGCACATCGGAAAAGAAGGATGCTGCAAACTAACAAAACAGAAGCCTGCTGCCATTCTGCTGGTAAATGGCCTGCGAAAAGAAAAACATAACGATCCATTTCCTAGATTGATGATACTCATTAAAAAAAACTAGTTATTTCTGCAGCCTGTAGTGTAGCAGTTAATGATAGATTACCACACAAACTTAGATGTATATTCTATATATTCATGGTTACCATTTTGTCTGCAATACAAGTGTTATAGATGGACACATACAGTGCCTTCGGGAAAGTTTTCAGACCCCTTGACTTTTTGTTAAGTTACAACCTTTTTCTAATATTAAACTGTTCTTTTTTAATTAACTGAGATATTACATTAACATAAGTATTCCGACCCTTTACTCAGTACTTTGTTGAAGCACCTATGGCACCGATTTCAGATGGAGTCTTCTCGGGTATGACGCCACAAGCTTAGTACACCTGTATTTGGGGATTCTCCCATTCTTCTCTGCAGATCCTCTTTAAGACTGAACTCTGCCTGGGTCACTCAAGGACATTCAGAGACTTGTCCCGAAGCCATTTCTGTGTTGTCTTGGCTGTGTGCTTAGGATCATTGTCTTGGCTGTGTGCTTAGGATCATTGTCCTGTTGGAAGGTGAACCTTCGCCCCAGTCGGAGGGACCCGAGAGCTCCGGAGCAGGTTTTCCATCAAGGACCTCTGTACTTTGCTCTGTTCATCTTTGCCTTGATGTTTACTATTCTCCCAGTCCCTGATGGGGTCTGAATACTTTCCGAAGGCACTGTATGTTGCCCTTTAATTTCTTATAGCAGCAGTGAAGAAACAAGCCTTTTTCAATAGATGCTATTAATGTGTCTGACCCAACACCCTGTGGAATTCAGAGAGTCTGGTTTGCGCTCACACGGTGCTTGTTTTGTTATAGCCTACCTTAGGGCTGACCCCATTTAGTCAACTGGTCGATTGTTTGGTTGACCAAGATTTTTTCAGTTGAGTAGTGGCAAATATATATTTTAATTATGGAACACAAGACACCTGTCTGAGTGGACAAATCCATTGCAGAGGCTGAAGATAGCACACCTGTTAAGGGTTTGTACTGGAGGCGAAGTCAGGTGCAGGAGAGCAGAGTGAAGTGAACAGGCACACTTTTTATTCCGGTCCAACGAAAGAACAAAAGTACATAAACGTGCCCAAACACAGAACATAGACATAAAGTAAGGCGCGTAACAATACCCACATAACATAAATACAATTTCACACGAAGACATGGAGGGAAACAGAGGACTAAATACATGCAGTGTGATTAGGGAATGTAAACCAGGTGTGTATGGAACAAGACAAAACAAATGGAAATATGAAAAATGGAACGGCGCTGTTTAGAAAGCCGGTGACGTCGACCTCTGAACGCCGCCGAACAAACAAGGAGAGGAGCCGACATCGGCGGAAGTCGTGACAACACCAGTAACACATTTACCGTTAATTATCATTTCTCATCTACAATGTTGGTTTTTAGTCATTTCTGTTAATGCATTCAATATATTCTTACAGTCTTCCCTATGTCATTGTAGGGGTGGACAACCTCGGTGACACTTGAGGAAAAAGTTTTGGTTTATTTCATTCCATGTTTATTTTTGGTTTATTTCATTTCAATTTATTCATTGTCTTTTGTTTAGAGCGCTCCTGTCAATCTTGAGTAAGGACACGCACCTGATTGCGCCTAGTCTGTTTTTAAATTGAATGAGAATGTCAATAGTTCCTCAACGTAGCCTATTTGAAAAAAAAATCCAGCACTCTCCCTTTCAATAACAACTCAGTATTTAAGGGGAAAACATTTATTGTTCTGATCAGGTGGAAATGCCATTAAAAAAAGGGGTATCTGATTACTTACTATCACTTCCACAAATAGCCTACAGCTGTGTCTGTCTGTCCGGAGCTCACAGGCCCAGGGAACTCTGGGGCCTAGAATATTTTATACAATGCTGCAAGTTTGCTAGCACCAGTTTCAAGCTGGACCCAAGTTAAAAGTTATTTAAACTTGGGTCCAGCTTGTCCAGTTTGTAGGCACATTTTTTAAACATATTGGCAATAGATGTTACTTTTAGATTTGTATCATTTTAACTTAGAATTGGATGAATCATATGACATTGATTTTGAGATATGAAGACTTTTATAAATGAAATGAAGCTGTTGTAAGAAAAGGTGCATATGAAAATCAGTAGAAATGGTACCATAACTTGGCACTCCAAATGGAAAAGGTTGTCGACCGCTGGTGTAGCCTATTACCGGCAACAGATTAAAGGCAGAATCTGTGAAGACCAGCAGCATCGGGCAGGCTATATTCTGGTTAGCCTATATTGATCTCTGGCTCCCTCTTTAGTCATTTGTGTGTCTTAATTTGAAATTGCAGTGCTTAAAGCTTCAGGCAAAGTAGCCGACATATAGTTGATTTTATTCAAACACAGGGTGTGTCTATATTTTGGAAAAATACACATTTGAAAATGTGGACCAATCGATTGTTCAAAAGAACCAACGACTCTCGATCAAACAATATTTTGTTTTTTTTGTCGGGGACAGTCCTTGCCTACCTGCAGGGAAGCTCTTTGACACTGCTGGTTAATTAAGTCTTTGTCTAGTTTATTTGTGTTTAATTGTAAGGGGCCCTCGAGGAACATGGCTGACATGAGGAACACAAACATGAACCATAGTTATCATCCATTAAGGAGCCTGAATGGATGTTGATATTATGAGGTGGTAGTGGGATGCCGGCACCAACTGATGCGATGGGGAGAGGACTGCAGCATTTCCAAGATGGTGTCAACAGCAACGATGTTGGTATGGCAACGGAAAGGGAGACAGCATCAGCCGGGTTGCAGGTGTTGGTGCCTTCTAGAATCTTAATTCACCACCTGGTCATCAGGAGTGAAGACACTCACCATAGATTCACTAGGCCTGAGTCAGCACACTGAACTGGGTTAAGGTGCTCGTTGATGCGAAAATCAAATCAAGAGTCGGCTTTCTATTCCGCAACAAAGCCTCCTTCACTCACATCGCCAAACTTACCCTAGTAAAACTGACTATCCTACCGATCCTAGACTTCGGCGATGTCATCTACAAAATTGCTTCCAACACTCTACTCAGCAAACTGGATGCAGTTTATCACTGTGCCATCCGTTTTGTCACTAAAGCACCTTATACCACCCACCACTGCGACTTGTACGCTCTAGTCGGCTGGCCCTCGCTACATATTCGTCGCCAGACCCACTGGCTCCAGGTCATCTACAAGTCCATGCTAGGTAAAGCTACGCCTTATCTCAGTTCACTGGTCACAATGGCAACACCCATCCGTGGCACGCGCTCCAGCAGGTGTATCTCACTGATCATCCCTAAAGCCAACACCTCATTTGGCCGTCTTTCGTTCCAGTACTCTGCTGCCTGTGACTGGGATGAATTGCAAAAATCGCTGAAGCTGGAGACTTTTATCTCCCTCACCAACTTCAAACATCTGCTATCTGAGCAGCTAACCGATTGCTGCAGCTGTACATAGTCCATCGGTAAATAGCCCACCGATTTTTACCTACCTCATCCCCATACTGTTTTTATTTATTTACTTTTCTGCTCTTTTGCACACCAATATCTCTACCTGTATATGACCATCTGATCATTTATCACTCCAGTGTTAATCTGCAAAATTGTAATTATTCGCCTACCTCCTCATGCCTTTTGCACACAATGTATATAGACTCCACTTTTTCCTATTGTGTTATTGACTTGTTAATTGTTTACTCCATGTGTAACTCTGTGTTGTCTGTTCACACTGCTATGCTTTATCTTGGCCAGGTCACAGTTGCAAATGAGAACTTGTTCTCAACTAGCCTACCTTGTTAAATAAAGGTGAAATAAAAATAAATAAATAAATCATCATGATGATGTGACAAGTGACACTGCTTATGGAGTGGATTTTCCCTTTAGCACAGATCTAGGATCAGATACCCTCCCTGAATCCACCAATCGTCAGCTAGGGCTGTCCTGGTTCCACAGGCTTCCCTCAGGCTGTGCAGATCTCTGAACAATTTGTTGATAGAGGAGGAATCCCTGTAACAGTAGTGGGAATGGGACAGAGATTGTACATGCAAATGTACTAGAGGTCGACCAATTAATCGGAATGGCCAATTAATTAGGGCCGATTTCAAGTTTTCATAACAATCGGAAATCTGTATTTTTGGATGCAGTTTTAAAAAAATGTACACCTTTATTTAACTAGGCAAGTCAGTTAAGAACACATTCTTATTTTCAATGACGGCCTAGGAACAGTGGGTTAACGCCTGTTCAGGGGCAGAACGACAGATTTTTTACCTTGTCAGCTCGGGGATTCAATCTTGCAACCTTACAGTTAACTAGTCCAACGCTCTAACCACCTGCCTTACATTACGTAGAATGTATGCACACATGACTGTAAGTCGCTTTGGATAAAAGCGTCTGCTAAATGGCATATATTATTATTATTATTATTACGAGGAGCCTGCCTGTTACGCGCATGCAGTAAGAAGCCAAGTTAAGTTGCTAGCTAGCATTAATCTAATCTTGTAAAAAACAATCAATCATAATCACTAGTTAACTACACATGGTTGATGATATTACTAGTTTATCTAGTGTGTCCTGCGTTGCATATAATTGATGTGGTGTGCATTCGCGAAAAAGGACTGTCGTTGCTCCAACGTGTACCTAACCATAAACATCAATGCCTTTCTTAAAATCAATACACCGAAGTATATATTTTTAGGTTAGGAGGCAATATTAACCCAGCGAAATTGTCACTTCTCTTGCGTTCATTGCACACAGAGTCAGGGTATATGCAACAGTTTGGGCCGCCTGACTCGTTGTGAACTAATTTGCCTAGAATTTTATGTAATTATGACATAACATTGAAGGTTGTGCAATGTAACAGCAATATTTACACTTTGGGATGCCACACGTTCGATAAAATACGGAACGGTTCCGTATTTCACTTAAAGACTAAACGTTTTGTTTTCGAGATGATAGTTTCCAGGTTCGACCATATTAATGACCGAAGGCTCGTATTCCTGTGTTATGTTAATTATGTTATAATTAAGTCTAAGATTTGATAGAGAGGTCTGACTGAGCGATGGCAGGCTCGTAGGCATTCATTCAAACAGTACTTTCGTGTGTTTTGCCAGCAGCTCTTCGCTGTGCTTCAAGCATTGTGCTGTTTATGACTTCAAGCCTATCAACTCCCGAGATTAGGCTGGTGTAACCGATGTGAAATGGCTAGCTGGTTAGCGGGGTGCGCGCTAATAGCATTTTAAAAGTCACTCGCTCTGAGACTTGGAGTAGTTGTTCCCCTTGCTCTGCATGGGTAACACTGCTTCGAGGGTGGCTGTTGTCGATGTGTTCCTGGTTCGAGCCCAGGTAGGAGTGAGGAGAGGGACGGAAGCTATACTGTTACACTGGCAATACTAAAGTGCCTATAAGAACATCCAATAGTCAAAGGTATATGAAATACAAATCCTATAGAGAGAAATAGTCTTATAATAACTACAACCTGAAACTTCTTACCTGGGAATATTGAAGACTCATGTTAAAAAGGAACCACCAGCTTTCATATGTTCTCATCTTCTGAGCAACGAACTGAAACGTTAGCTTTCTTACATAGCACATATTGCACTTTCACTTTCTTCTCCAAAACTTTGTTTTTGCATTATTTAAACCAAATTGAAGATGTTTCATTATTTATTTGAGGCTAAATTTATTTTATTGATGTATAATATTAAGTAAAATAAGTGTTCATTCAGTATTGTTGTAATTGTCATTATTACAAATAAATAAATAAAAAATTAAAAACGTCAGATTAATCGGTATCGACCTTTTTTGGGCCTCCAATTGAAAAATCATAATCGGCCGACCTCTAAACTGTACCATTGACCATGATCAGCCACAGACCAGCCTGGTTTTGGTCACTCAACATTACACAGTATGTGACATGCAAGCAGTAAAACAATCCCAAGAAAAGTCCTTGTTATTGAGGGGGTCAGTTGTAACAGGAGTAACAACAGAAATCCCATTCCACATGTTTAAGACCTTGGGAGTGCCTGTTATGCTTAGGAAAAAGGGAGCTTGTGTTTATGTAGCTTGACTTGTTCCAACCCTGCCAGGATTTGATACCTACCACTGGCTGACTAGCACTCTGGTACCAACCATAGCCTACCATGAGACTAGAGCAAGCTAGTTAGCTAGGTGACAGACAGTTGACTTCAGGTCCCACCATCTCCGGGAAGGTGACATCCCAAGGAGAGGCTGCACTATAGCAGAGAGTAAGTACCACCTTCCCTGAGGGGAAATGATGTGGCATGTGATGGCGTGGTGGGCTCAACTCATCCAATGAATCTTAAAATCTGCAAAATTAGCCTATAACTAATTACACTACAGATAACAGAAAACTATGAACTTTTTATAGATTGACTTGCTGTTCAAGCATATTGAATTGACAAAGTGACCAAGAGAGATGATTTAATCCAGCGAAACAGGAGGAGAAACATCCTTCCAAACATAACAATGGATGAGGATGCGGGTACAACAATGTCCAAAAAGGACAGTGCATTGACAGCAAGCATGTACATAAGGCCTCAACAGCTTGATCTACAGCCCGGAGTAATGGAGGACATCGAGGCCCTCAAGGTAGGAATGGATAACAGCAACAAATGAATGGAAGATATAAGGACTGAAAACAAAAGGTTTGAAAGCGACATACTCCCTAAAATCAACGATGAAACTCCTGAGTGATAACACTGAAATGAAAGTGGAGCTACTTGACCTAAAAATGCAGAAGCATGACAAAGTCATAAAGTGAGTGAAAGAGAATGAAAATGAAGAAAAGGTTAAGGATTTTACTAAACAATCTTAAAAAGGGCCAACAAACAGGTGGATAAGATTGATTTCCAAAGTCTGCATCGTTTTGGCCAAAGGGTTCCCCAGAAACCCTGACCCATTCTTGCTAGACTCTCACATTACAAGATGAAGGTGGCCGTGTTGGGAAGGGGTAGGGAGTTGAAGGGCACACCATTCTCTATCAACGAAAAACTCCCCCATGAAATAAGAGAGACAACGCATCCTTTATCCCATTTTCAAAAGACAGAGCAGAGAAACAGAATGTGCGCTTAGTATTGGATAAGCTGTACATAAACAACCAGCTCTTCGGGGAATCAAAGGTTACAATATGACTGAGTAATTCTGGCATGCTAAGCTAGTTCCTAATACACAGCATTACAACAATATTTGGTAAAAACAGTTGTTTTGTGTCTCCATCAGACTACTAGGCCGTGAACAATCAGTAAAGGGCAAGGTGCCCTTACAGTAGGGCTTGTCCCCGACAAAAAAAAATCTTGATCGACCGAGAGTCGTCTGTTCTTTCGACCAATCGATTGGTCAACATGTGTATTTTTTTCCATATATAGACACCCTATGCTAGAATAAAATAAACTATACGGAACAAAAATAAAAACTCAACATGCAACAGTTTCAAAGATTTTACTGAGTTACAGTTCATAGAAGAAAATCAGTACATTTAAATAAATTCATTATGCCTTAATTCATCTATGGATTTCACATGACTGGGTTGGCATAGGTCTACCCATTTGGGAGGGTCAGCCAATCAGAATGATTTTTTCCCCACAAAAGGACTTTATTACAGACAGAAATACTCCTCAGAAATAGGGCACAAATAGACACATTTATAAGTCTACATTTGCACGCAGACCACATAGCCTAGGCCTAGTTCTATGCGTAATCAGGTCGTTTCCTTCCTTAAGATTGACAGGAGCGCTCCAAACAAAAAACAATGAATAAATTGACGTCTCGTAAATGGAATTAAATAAATCTAAACTTTTCTCACAAGTGTCACTAGGTTGTACGCTCTGCAAACAACATGTCAACTCCTACGGTGAAAACAGTCAGACTATAATAATAATAATAAATCAAATGCATTAACAAAATGACAGTAACCAAACAAACGTAGATTAGAAATGATCAGAATTTAACGGTAAATGTACTTCTGGTGATACTGCTATGCCGCTGCCTCCGCGGTGGATTAGTCCACTAACAGGTGATACTGCTATGCCGCTGCCTCCGCGGTGGATTAGTCCACTAACAGGTGATACTGCTATGCCGCTGCCTCCGCGGTGGATTAGTCCACTAACAGGTGATACTGCTATGCCGCTGCCTCCGCGGTGGATTAGTCCACTAACAGGTGATACTGCTATGCCGCTGCCTCCGCGGTGGATTAGTCCACTAACAGGTGATACTGCTATGCCGCTGCCTCCGCGGTGGATTAGTCCACTAACAGGTGATACTGCTATGCCGCTGCCTCCGCGGTGGATTAGTCCACTAACAGGTGATACTGCTATGCCGCTGCCTCCGCGGTGGATTAGTCCACTAACAGGTGATACTGCTATGCCGCTGCCTCCGCGGTGGATTAGTCCACTAACAGGTGATACTAACAGTGGATTAGTCCACTAACAGGTGATACTGCTATGCCGCTGCCTCCGCGGTGGATTAGTCCACTAACAGGTGATACTGCTATGCCGCTGCCTCCGCGGTGGATTAGTCCACTAACAGGTGATACTGCTATGCCGCTGCCTCCGCGGTGGATTAGTCCACTAACAGGTGATACTGCATGGATTGCCGCTGCCTGCCCGCGGTGGATTAGTCCACTAACAGGTGATACTGCTATGCCGCTGCCTCCGCGGTGGATTAGTCCACTAACAGGTGATACTGCTATGCCGCTGCCTCCGCGGTGGATTAGTCCACTAACAGGTGATACTGCTATGCCGCTGCCTCCGCGGTGGATTAGTCTAACAGGTGATACTGCTATGCCGCTGTGGATTAGTCCACTAACAGGTGATACTGCTATGCCGCTGCCTCCGCGGTGGATTAGTCCACTAACAGGTGATACTGCTATGCCGTTGCCTCGGTGGATTAGTCCACTAACAGGTGGTGGATTAGTCCACTAACAGGTGATACTGCTATGCCGCTGCCTCCGCGGTGGATTAGTCCACTAACAGGTGATACTGCTATGCCGCTGCCTCCGCGGTGGATTAGTCCACTAACAGGTGATACTGCTATGCCGTTGCCTCCGCGGTGGATTAGTCCACTAACAGGTGATACTGATACGGTGGATTAGTCCACTAACAGGTGATACTGCTATGCCTGCCTCCGCGGTGGATTAGTCCACTAACAGGTGATACTGCTATGCCGTTGCCTCCGCGGTGGATTAGTCCACTAACAGGTGATACTGCTATGCCGTTGCCTCCGCGGTGGATTAGTCCACTAACAGGTGATACTGCTATGCCGTTGCCTCCGCGGTGGATTAGTCCACTAACAGGTGATACTGCTATGCCGTTGCCTCCGCGGTGGATTAGTCCACTAACAGGTGATACTGCTATGCCGTTGCCTCCGCGGTGGATTAGTCCACTAACAGGTGATACTGCTATGCCGTTGCCTCCGCGGTGGATTAGTCCACTAACAGGTGATACTGCTATTAGTCCACTAACCGCTGCCTGCCCGCGGTGGATTAGTCCACTAACAGGTGATACTGCTATGCCGTTGCCTCCGCGGTGGATTAGTCCACTAACAGGTGATACTGCTATGCCGTTGCCTCCGCGGTGGATTAGTCCACTAACAGGTGATACTGCTACTGCTCCGCGGTGGATTAGTCCACTAACAGGTGATACTGCTATTGCCTCCGCGGTGGATTAGTCCACTAACAGGTGATACTGCTATTGTCCACTAACAGGTGATACTGCTATGCCGTTGCCTCGCGGTGGATTAGTCCACTAACAGGTGATACTGCTATGCCGTTGCCTCCGCGGTGGATTAGTCCACTAACAGGTGATACTGCTATGCCGTTGCCTCCGCGGTGGATTAGTCCACTAACAGGTGATACTGCTATGCCGTTGCCTCCGCGGTGGATTAGTCCACTAACAGGTGATACTGCTATGCCGTTGCCTCCGCGGTGGATTAGTCCACTAACAGGTGATACTGCTAGGTGGATTAGTCCACTAACAGGTGATACTGCTATGCCGTTGCCTGCGGTGGATTGTCCACTAACAGGTGATCCTATGCCGTTGCCTCCGCGGTGGATTAGTCCACTAACAGGTGATACTGCTATGCCGTTGCCTCCGTCCACTAACAGGTGATACTGCTATGCCGTTGGTGGATTAGTCCACTAACAGGTGATACTGCTATGCCGCTGCCTCCGCGGTGGATTAGTCCACTAACCGCTGGATTAGTCCACTAACAGGTGATACTGCTATGCCGCTGCCTCCGCGGTGGATTAGTCCACTAACAGGTGATACTGCTATGCCGTTGCCTCCGCGGTGGATTAGTCCACTAACAGGTGATACTGCTATGCCGTTGCCTCCGCGGTGGATTAGTCCACTAACAGGTGATACTGCTATGCCGTTGCCTCCGCGGTGGATTAGTCCACTAACAGGTGATACTGCTATGCCGCTGCCTCCGCGGTGGATTAGTCCACTAACAGGTGATACTGCTATGCCGCTGCCTCCGCGGTGGATTAGTCCACTAACAGGTGATACTGCTATGCCGCTGCCTCCGCGGTGGATTAGTCCACTAACAGGTGATACTGCTATGCCGCTGCCTCCGCGGTGGATTAGTCCACTAACAGGTGATACTGCTATGCCGCTGCCTCCGCGGTGGATTAGTCCACTAACAGGTGATACTGCTATGCCGCTGCCTCCGCGGTGGATTAGTCCACTAACAGGTGATACTGCTATGCCGCTGCCTCCGCGGTGGATTAGTCCACTAACAGGTGATACTGCTATGCCGCTGCCTCCGCGGTGGATTAGTCCACTAACAGGTGATACTGCTATGCCGCTGCCTCCGCGGTGGATTAGTCCACTAACAGGTGATACTGCTATGCCGCTGCCTCCGCGGTGGATTAGTCCACTAACAGGTGATACTGCTATGCCGCTGCCTCCGCGGTGGATTAGTCCACTAACAGGTGATACTGCTATGCCGTTGCCTCCGCGGTGGATTAGTCCACTAACAGGTGATATACGTTGCCTTTCGGTGGATTGTCCACTAACAGGTGATACTGCTATGCCGCTGCCTCCGCGGTGGATTAGTCCACTAACAGGTGATACTGCTATGCCGTTGCCTCCGCGGTGGATTAGTCCACTAACAGGTGATACTGCTATGCCGCTGCCTCCGCGGTGGATTAGTCCACTAACAGGTGATACTGCTATGCCGTTGCCTCCGCGGTGGATTAGTCCACTAACAGGTGTCTCGTGTGCCATAATGTTTTCCCATGGTGCCGGACCATTTTGATCTTATTTCTTCTGTCGACGCTCTAGCTTTCTCCCTCCACACCTTTTCCACGTTTTGTAGAACAGCGACCCTGGTGCAAAAGGGGGATGTCCTGGAATCATATTTTATAAAGATCTAAAGTTACAATATACAACAAATCACTATAATTACCATTTCTGCATATATTATTTAATTATTATTTTTCCCTATTTGTCCTTTAGTGTCAAGGGCAATTATACATCAGGATTATGTATTATTTTCAAGGGTGTTGGGATGTATTAATCAGATACCCATCAGTTATTGCAGATTCCTCAAATTATATTTGCAATGCTAGAATATCAACAAGGATGAAATTGACAACATGTTTTCAATTTATTCATCTCATTTTACTGACATTCTGATCTAATTAAATGAAGGAATGTCTTTCCTCCATTGTGATTGTAGGGATGTGAATTAGTGAGCCTATCATTTCCAGCAGAATTTGGCTTTCCTTTGTTGTATTTGATAACTGCCAACTTGCAAAGTGAGCCAATAATGAACAGCTGTATATGGATATTTGTGCATCACTGTTTTTATGACAGTAATGAGGATATAATCATTTATTATTGTTAGTAGTATTATGTTCCACTTTGCTGTTGTCTGGATATTTGTTTATTAGGTCTTATTGTCCTCCGTACTACCGAATTAATTTATTTATATTCATTCACTCCGTTTTTTATTTGTTACGTGGCTAATTCCTAAAGAGGATTCTCCTCTCGTGGTCATGCCATAGGCTTATAGGGTTTATGGCTGGGATGGCAGCATAGAAACAAGTCTGGGACAGTCCTGATTTCTTACCTGGACAATGCCAATCGGCGGTTGAAGGTGTGTTTTAGGACGCTAAAGGTGTGTTATGGGTACGGGGGTGGTATGACAGTATCAGGGACAACACCCCCTTCTGGGATTTGGGAGGCGTTTGCAAGACAATTGGAGGTTTACTTAGAGTCAGTTGCAGCATGTTTAGCAGTGCATATATTATGGTAAAGATACATGGGTAGATGTCAGACATTGATACTGTAGTATTGGTAAGTGTGGATCAATTCTGGGCGTCTACTACTTTTTGGTAGTACAGGCATATATTATATACCATATATATTATATGTATTATATATATCATATATATTATGGTAAGTAATATTGAAACTCATTACGGTAAGTAGTGAAATAAGTACAACTACTTATAATTGTAATGGCTTAGCAGACTGACATTTTTATAATCAGTCTTTACCTGGCTCAAAGAGAAGGAACATAATATCTATTGTTTACAGGAAACTCACTCTCCAATTACAGATGAGGTTATATGGAAAAAGGACTGGGAGGGAGAAATATATTTCTGTCATGGGCAAAGAATCTCAAAAGGGGTGATCATATTAACTAATAACAATTTTGATCGGAATGTGCAAACTGTCCAAACAGATCGGAAAGGAAGGTGGATCATTTTAAAACATGCAATTGGACGATAAACAGATGTTGCTAATTAATCTATATGGTCCAAATAATGATGATCCACACTTCTACTATATGATATATACTAATCTCTCGAGCTCACAAGCAACAAATGACTATTATTATGGTGGGAGATTAGAATACAGTTTTAAGTACCCCAACGGATCATAAATGAAAACACCTTCAAGCTATTTGGGAAATTACGAATATCATGGACACATTAGAACCATTGCATATATGGAGGTTTAAAAATCCAGACTTAATGAGATATCCAGTTGAAGTCGGAAGTTAACCACTCCACAAATGTCATGTAAACAAACTATAGTTTTGGGCAAGTCAGTAAGGACACCTATTTTGTGCATGACACAAGTCATTTTTCCAACAATTGTTTACAGATAGATTATTTCACTTATAATTCACTGTGTCACAATTCCAGTGGGTCAGAAGTTAACATACACTAAGTTTACTGTGCCTTTAAACAGCTTGGAAAACTCCAGGAAATTATGTCATGGCTTTAGAAGCTTCTGATTGACTCAAATTATCTCAATAACCCTATTGGAGGTGTATCTGTGGATGTATTTCAAGTCCGACCTTCAAACTCAGTGCTTCTTGCTTGACATCATGGGAAAATCAAAAGAAATCAGCCAAGACCGCAGAATGAAAATTGTAGACCTCCACAAGCCTGGTTCATCCTTGGGAGCAATTTCCAAATGCCTGAAAGTACCACAATCATCTGTACAAACAATAGTACGCATGTATAAACACCATGGGACCATGATAGATAGACCATGATAGATCCACAGACTACGCAATCGCCATCACACTGCCCTAACCCATCTGGACAAGAGGAATACCTATGTAAGAATGCTGTTCATCGATAGTACACTCCAAACTCATCATTTAGCCCAAGACCCTGGGTCTCAATCCCGCCCTGTGCAACTGGGTCCTGGACTTCCTGACGGGCCGCCCCCAGGTGGTGAGGGTAGGTAACAACATCTCCACCCCGCTGATCCTCAACACTGGTACCCACAAGGGTGAGTTCTCAGCCCTCTCCTGTACTCCCTGTTCACCCACGACTGCGTGGCCATGCACGCCTCCAACTCAATCATCAAGTTTGCAGACAACACTACAGTGGTAGGCTTGATTACCAACAAAGGCGAGACGGCTTACAAGGAGGAGGTGAGGGCCCTCGGAGTGTGGTGTCAGGAAAATAACCTCTCACTCAATGTCAACAAAATAAAGGAGATGATAGTGGGCTTCAGGAAACAGCAGAGGGAGCAGCCCCCTATCTACATCGACAGGATAGTAGTGGAGAGGGTGGAGAGTTAAGTTCCTCGGCGTACACATCAGGGACAAACTGAAGTGGTCCACCCACACAGACAGTGTGGTGAAGGTGCAGCAGCGCCTCTTCAACCTCAGGAGGCTGAAGAAATTCAGCTTGTCACCAAAAACACAAACTTTTACAAATGCACAATCGAGAGCATCCTGTCGGACTGCATCATCGCCTGGTACGGCAGCTGCTCCGCCCATAACCGCAAGGCTCTCCACAGGGTAGTGAGGTCTACACAACGCATCGCCGGGTGCAAACTACCAGCCCTCACACCACCCGATGTCACAGGAAGGCCAAAAATATCATCAAGGACAACAACAACCCGAGCCACTGCCTGTTCACCCCACTATCATCCAGAAGGCGAGGTCAGTACAGGTGCATCAAAGCTGGGACCGAGAGACTGAATAACAGCTTCCATCTCAAGGCCATCAGACTGTTAAACAGCCATCACTAACATTGAGTGGCTGCTGCCAACATACTGACTCAACTCTAGCCACTTTAATAATGGAAAAATTGATGTAATCAATTTATCACTTCATATTATATCATATTTACATTCCCTACATTACTCATCTCATATACTGTACGCTGTACCATCTACTGCATCTTGCCATCTTGATGTAATTAAATGCATCACTAGCCACTTTAAACAATGCCACTTTATATAATGTTTACATACCCTACATTACTCATCTCATATGTATATGCTGTACGCTATACCATCTACTGAATCTTGCCTATGCCTTACGGCCATTACTCATTTATATATTTGTATTTACATATTCGTATTCATTCCTTTACACTTGTGTGTATAAGGTAGTTGTTGTGAAATTGTTAGGTTATATTACTTGTTAGATATTACTGTACTGTTGGAACTAGAAGCACAAACAGTTCTCTACACTTGCATTAATACCTGCTAACCATGTGTATGTGAGAAATACATTTGATTTGAGTGAAATAAGTATGCCCCCAACGCAATTCTGAAGTATAATACATCCAGTGTGATTAACACATTGTCTAATTAACAAAATATTGTCTTTAGTTGATTATATATAACATTCCAACCTCGTTTAGCATGATCTATTCAATTATAGCATAATTGTACTATTTGTATTAATTTGCTTCACTGTCAAAGACATACGTTTATTTTGAAGGCTAACCGCAAAGTCCACTACTGTGGCTAATCCTTATTGTGGCTAGCTTCACATAGATGTGTCCGACCACTATTAATCAGATAAGAACTGTCTTATGAATTCGGGTAACTAGCTAGCCATTTCACATCGGTTACACTCAACCCCTTTTGACCTCCTCCTTTTCCACAGCAACCAGTGATCCGGGTCAACAGCATCAATGTAACAGTATTACTTCTGTCCCTCACCTCGCCCCAACCTGGGCTCGAACCAGGGACCCTCTGCACACATCAACAACCGTCACCCTCGAAGCACCGTGCCACAAAAGCCGCGGCCCTTGCAGGGCAAAGGGAACAACTACTTCTAGGTCTCAGAGCGAGTGACGTCACCGACTGAAACACTATTAGCGCGCACCACCACTAACTAGCTAGCAATCACATCGGCAAGTCAGAACAAATTCTTATTTAGAATGGCGGCCAAACCCAGTCAACGCTGGGCCAATTGTGCGCCGCCATATGGGACTTCCGGTCATGGCCGGTTGTGACACAGCCTGGGATCGAACCGCAGGCTGTAGTGATGCAGTGCCTTGGACAGCTGCGCCACTCGGGAGACCAGATTGGGTTTTTATTGGTGATGTTGCTAATGATTAGGCTACTTGGTGTGGCCAAGTAAAATGTGCCTACAGTTGTGCTTTTCTTTCTCCATCAGTTACAGGTACACAAAACAAACACATATGTACGAACACACACTGCAACCAAAGTAGACTATTCTTTCCCTAAACACCTTCAAAATTATATAAAGATGATAAGAAAAGGTTAAACACAGTTTTATGTTCCTAATAGAGCAGCTGTCAAACAGAGACTTGTCCATGTCTTTTAGCATGTCGGGGCTGACCGACTGTTCTGGTATGCACACTTTGTTTACTAGTTTACAGTGCAATTATCCTGTTGGTTTTATGCTTACAGTCAAGGCACCAAGGAATGGTGTAAAACAGTCTAGATGCAACATAAGCTACTACTATCGACCCAGGCCCATTTTGAGGCTTTACTCACGAACATAAACAATTTGATGCTGTGTCATAACTCTTAAATTGAATAATGCGCTGTTAAAAACAGCAACCTCCTCAGCGCCGTCTAGCCACCGTGAATCTCAGCAGTGCAGCACTGACGCCATCTTGCTTGTGTCAAGCTTCACTCTTTTCCATTCTCCACTCCACATAAACCCACCAGCATCCACTGGCCGGTTATGTGGCAAATGCAACATTGTATCAGTATCCATATGCACAGCAGTTCCATATTTCCTTGTATCAGAAAAGCAACAATGTGTCTTCACTCTCAAAAGGAGTAGGCACAAACTGATTTATAGACTAAAATAAACCCTGCTATGTGAATCTAACATAGAGATTTGAAAATGGGTCACAGCATTTGTAGTAACCCAGTGAGCAAAATTATGTTGAAAAGACGTTGAAATCGGCTCTGAGCGAAGGATCAAACAACGTTGTTTCTGGAAGTTGAAAATAGGCATTTACTGTACCGAACTATTACTCTGCTATGCCCTACTGTACTGTGCTGTCCAAACTTGTGAAACAAAGACATCTATTATTGTCAGAACCAAATCATAAATGTCTATGATCGGGACAAATCGAGGCCGGTCTGGGCCGGACGTCTGTGGACATTGAAATCAAGGCCAGGGTGGACGGAACACATTTTTACAACTTTTCAACGTCCATGTACATGAGGTGCCGGAGGTGCTCACTGGGAGGCCCTACGCTAGTTAAGCCGAAAGTGTAAAATGCCCAAAGGATGTAACTTGTTGGTCCTTCATTTGACATTGATAAGCAAATAGCCTATCATTGCATTTTCATGGTAGGTTAATTTTAGGCACCAACTTTTTTTTTGGGGGGGGGGGGTATTGATATCCCCATTGATAACCCATGGGTTAAAGTGATAGACTGCTTTATGGTCCGTATTCTTACTTATGTTGTTTATCAGGTCTAAACGCGTGTCTAGCCTAATCTGTTCAATATTCCTGAAAAGGATCACACACCCTTGAAAAATACAAAATGCAGGGTGTATTCATTAGTCAGATTCCGTTGCAAGACATTTTGCAAAGGAAACTGTTTACTCCAAACGGAAAACGTTTTGCAACGGAGGCTATATTTTCTATTGGACAAAATCTAGTACGTCCCTCCCCGTTTTTTTTGCTCTGTTCGCTTCCTAGAGTAAATGGTAAATTGTTTCCTTTGCAAAACGTTTTGTAACAGACGAAACGTTTTGCAACGGACTCCAACTAATTCATACACGCCAGCATACGTTTACCACCATTGAAACAACGCAATCTCACAATATAGCTTGGCCCTAACATTTTCGCATATAGGCTAAATGAGTAGTCTGTCAGTAGAGAAACGGACCAATACTTTATTTTGTCATTCCAGGTCCCTGTAATCTAGTGCCAAACTGTCAATCCAGTGTCGTTGACAGATTCAACGGTAGGGCAATTATAGGCCTAAAAAGAAATGTTGAATGTTTTTGCTTTACGCATTTGGATATTCCACTCCAAAGCTAGTTAAGGCTATGAGGGAGATAAAAACAAGCTATTCTCGACACTACTACGCAGGCTGCAATTAGCAGAAATATGGAGTGGTTGGAACAAGATGAGAAATGTAGCCTAGTAATCGCATTAAAACCTATGGTGTTTATCTTATAGTGCCTTAAAAACATTGTGGAATTTTGTAATTGAGTAACTTTTCTGCCTCCAAATGCAATCCTGATTCACCGTGGGTCTGAATTCCGTTATTTTCACCCCTCCTGCCTTCAGTTCACCCTTATCCTCCGCTGCTACAGGGACGGGAACTAGCTTATGGAGGTTCGTGCTTTGCCCGATACACGAAGAACGCTGACCTGTTCTCCCCTTTTCTTACCTCAGATGCCAGCGTCAAGGTCGCAACCCATAACAGTAGAAATGCCGTTCGCTCGCCCATGCCGTTGACCCTAAATCAGTTTTGTCCAATATCTGGAAAATATTCCGATAAATCCGATGCTCTATCCCGTTCCCGTGCACTCCCGGTTGGCGATGGCGTGTTAAATGATGGAAAGCGAGAACGAGGCTGGCCAGCTTCCCCAAAGCCTGTCACCTGACCGGGCCAATAGTGTGTGATTGCGGCCGGAGAGAATAGGCTAGCCTATGGGAAGAAACTTGAGGGAGGAAGGACTGGAGCCAGCTCCGATTGTGGGATATTGGCCGATATGAGCAGATGTTTAACACACGTAGTCATACACTTTATAGAGAAAGATCTCTTTAGCCCCCTCTGTCCCCTACAAACACGAAGGTTTCCTCTGTTGCTTTAATCTGCTCTCATTCATTATTTGTTTATGAAATGTCCCTAAAGGCTAGTTCTGATGACACACACACAAAGACATACATACCACTAAAACCGAATTTCACAATCCTAAAAGAATTAGACAATCCCAAAATGCAGCAGTTTTAACGCAATATCAAATCATTATATCTTTTTTAAAATTGTTTAATTGAGCCTTTATTTAACTAGGCAAGTCAGTTAAGAACCTATTATTATTTACAATGACAGCCTATTTAATATTAAGTACCTTACTGTTATTTTTTTTCAATTAAAATGGTCAAAAAATAACAGAGATACTTTTGTGTATATAGTGTATGTGGGCACCACTTTAAAATAGTTTATTTGGCTATTTCAGCCATACCCTTTGCTGACAGGTGTATAAAGTTGAGCGCACAACCATGCCGTTTCCATAGACAAACATTGGCAGGAGAATGGCCTTACTGAAGACCTCAGGGACTTTCAACATGGCACCGTCATAGGATGACACCTTTCCAACAAGTCAGTTAGTCAAATGTCTGCCCTGCTAGAGCTGCCCTGGTCGACTGAAAGTGCTGGTATTGTTAAGTGGAGTCTAGCAGCAACAACGGCCCAGCCACAAAGTGGTAGGCCACACAAGCTCACAGAACGGAACCACCGGGTGCTGAAGCGCATAGCGCATAAAAAACATCTGTCCTCGGTTGCAACACTCACTACCGAGTTCCAAACTGCCTCTGGAAGCAACGTCAAAACAAGAACTGTTCGTCGTGAGCTTCATGAAATGGGTTTCCATGGCCGAGCAGGCGCACACAAGCCTAAGATCACCATGCACTTGCAATGCCAAGTGTCAGCTGGAGTGGTGTAAAGCACAACACCATTGGACCCTGGAGCAGTGGAAACACATTCTCTGGAGTGATTAATCACGCTTCATCATCTGGCAGTCCGAAAGACAAATCTGGCTTTGGCGGATACATGAGAACTCTACCTGCCCCAATGCTTAGTGCCAACTGTAAAGTTTGGTGGAGGGGGAATAATGGTCTGGGGCTATTTTTCATGGTTCGGGCTAGGCCCCTTATTTCCAGTGAAGGGAAATATTAACCCTATAGCATACATTGACATTCTACGATTATGTGCTTCCAAACTATGTGGTAACAGTTTGTGGAAGGCCCTTTCCTGTTTCAGCATGACAATGCCCCCGTGCACAAAGCAATGTCATACAGAAATGGTTTGTCAAAATCGATATGGAATAACTTGACTGGCCTGCACAGTGCCCTGACCTCAACTCCATCAAACACTTTTGGGATGAATTGGAACGCCGACTGCGAGCCAGGCCTAATCGCCCAACACCAGCATCCGACCTCACTAATGCTCGTGGCTGAATGGAAGCAAGTCCCCTCAGCAATGTTCCAACACTTAGTGGAAAGCCCCCTTTTCTGCCATCTGGAAAGGACCAACTTCTTATTAATGCCCATGATTTTGGAATGAGATGTTCAACGAGCAGGTGACCAAGTACTTTTAGTCATGTAGCTTCTTAGCAAAGAGCAATTTCGCAAGCAATAACTTTGCTAGGACTGTCTATAAGTGGTCTGAGTAGGGGCCTAATGGGAGAGATATATAACATGAAAACTAGCTGTTATTGGCAGAGAGGTTTGAAACTATTTTTGTTATTGGTCTATTAATTTATACCAGTCTATTAATTTATACCACCAGGTGATGTCGCCAGGCAGGCCAAAACTCCATCCCACCAATACAGGCAGAAATTTTACAGTCTATTCAAACAGTTCTTGCACGAAAACAGCATTATCGTCATTTTCACAATTATACAGTATTATTCCAACCCCAGTCTGAAAATATAAAACACAGGAAAATCACGTTTTTGACGTAATGTACTTTATTATTCCATAGAAACGTGTCAATCTGAAAATAACTGATCTGAAACTGTTTGTTTATCTGACTTTTTAGCCTCACAGAAGGACAGAGGAGAGGTTCCTTCTGCCAAAGAAATCAAATCAAATTGTATTCGTCACATGCGCCAAATACCATGAAATGCTTACTTACAGTAGCTTGCGAAAGTATTCACTCCCCTTGGCATTTTTCCTATTTTGTTGCCTTACAACCTGGAATTAAAATAGAGTTTTGGGGGGTTTTGTATAATTTGATTTATACAACATGCCTACCTCTTTGAAGATGCAAAATATTTTTGGGAGTGAAACAAACAAGAAATAACACAAAAAACAGAACTTGAGCTTGCATAACTATTCACCCCTCAAAGTCAATACTTTGTAGAGCCACCTTTTGCAGCAATTACAGCTGCAAGTCTCTTGGGGTATGTATCTATAAGCTTGGCACATCTCGCCACTGGGATTTTTGCCCATTCTTCAAGGAAAAACTGCTCCAGCTCCTTCAAGTTGGATGGATTCCGCTGGTGCACAGCAATCTTTAAGTCATACCACAGATTCTCAATTGGATTGAGGTCTGGGCTTTGACTAGGCCATTCCAATACATTTAAATGTTTCCCCTTAAACCACTCGAGTGTTGCTTTATCAGTGTGGTTAGGGTCATTGTCCTGCTGGAAGGTGAATCTCTGTCCCAGTCTCAAATCTCTGGAAGACTGAAACAGGTTTCCCTCAAGAATTTCCCTGTATTTAGCGCCATCCATCATTCCTTCAATTCTGACCAGTTTCCCAGTCCCTGCTGATGAAAAACATCCCCACAGCATGATGCTGTCACTGTGGGGATGTTTTCTCGGGGTGATAATAGGTGTTGGGTTTGCGCCAGACATAGCGTTTTCCTTGATGGCCAAAAAGCTACATTTTAGTCTCATCTGACCAGATACCTCCTTCCATATGTTTGGGGAGTCTCCCACATGCCTTTTGGCTTATTTCTTTCTTTAAGCAATGGCTTTTTTCTGGTTACTCTTCCGTAAAACCCAGCTCTGTGGAGTGTACGGTTTAAAGTGGTCCTATGGACAGATACTCCAATCTCTGCAGTGGAGCTTTGCAGCTCCTCCAGGGTTATCTTTGGTCTCTTTGTTGCCCGTCTCATTAATGCTCTCCTTGCCTGGTCCGTGTGTTTTGGTGGGCAGGCCTCTCTTGGCAGGTTTATTCTTTCCATTTTTTCATAATGGATTTAATGGTGCTCCATGGGATGTTCAAAGTTTCTGATATTTTTTTATAACCCAACCCTGATCTGTACTTCTCCACAACTTTGTCCCTGACCTGTTTGGAGAGCTCCTTGTTCTTCATGGTGCCCCTTGGTCTTCATGGTGCCCCTTGGTCTTCATGGTGCTCCTTGGTCTTCATGGTGCCCCTTGGTCTTCATGGTGCCCCTTGGTCTTCATGGTGCCCCTTGTTTAGTGGTGTTGCAGACTCTGGGGCCTTTCAGAACAGAATATACTGAGATCGTGTGACACTTAGATTGCACACAGGTGGAATTTATTTAACTAATTATGTGACTTCTGAAGGCTATTGGTTGCACCAGATCTTATTTAGGGGCTTCATAGCAAAGGGGGTGAATACATATGCACGCACCACTTTTCCATTTTAAATGTGTGTTTTTTTTAACAAGTTGTTTTTTAAATTTCACTTCAACAATTTGGATTATTTTGTGTATGTACATTACATGAAATCCAAATAAAATTACATTATAATTACAGGTTGTAATACAACAAAATAGGAAAAATGCCAAGGGGGATGAATACTTTTGCAAGGCCCTGTACAAGTCCTTAACCAGCAATGTAGAAAAAGAGTTAAGAAAATATTGACTAAATAAACTAAAGTTGAAAAAAAAGTTACAATAAAATACAAATAACAAGGCAATATACAGGGGGTACCGGTACCGAGTCAATGTTACAGGTTAGTCGAGGTAATTGAGGTAATATGTACCTCAATTAATTGAGGTAATATGTACATGTAGGTAGGGGTAAAGTGACTATGCATAGATAATAAACAGCAAGTAGCAGCAGTGTAAAAAAAAAGGGGGGGGGGGGTCAAGGCAAATAGTCTGGGTAGCCATTTGATTAATTGTTCAGCAGTCTTATAGCTTGGGGGAAGAAGCTGTTAAGGAGCCTTTTGGACCTAGACTTGGCGCTCCGGTACCGCTTGCCTTGCAGTAGCAGAGAGAACATACTATGACTAGGGTGGCAAGGGTCTTTGACCATTTTTTGGGCCTTCCTCCAACACCGCCTGGTATTGAGGTCCTAGATGGCAGGAAGTGATGTACTCTGTAGCGCTCTTCAGTCAGAAAGTTAACAAGAATATGTGATCCACTTGACAGGAGGAATATAATGGTCAATATCAACTTAATTAGGTATGATACAACTTTATTTGTCATTTAATTTACATTTGTTGTTCGTATTTCAAGGAAAATATAGTGTTTTGTTTTTACACTGTCCCAAGCAATGGTTCTATAATCCTGAGATTTGGTTCTGGGTTGAGGCAATGTTGACCTCTCTAATGTAGATGTACTGCCCTCTGGTGGCATGTGATTTAATGCTCATTTCTGCCCGTGCAAGTATTACTGTACCAATTTATTAGGCTCATGAGAAAAAGACAAAGATGTCTGGGTGGCCGATGAAGTTGATGTAGGCTATTCCATCAGATTCCAGTTATACTGCCAGATACATTTGATTGAAAACGAAGAGATTACCACCCGCAGCATCTCTAGCTATAGTCAACGAAAACGATATGATGGGAAAACGTCGGTCACTCAACCACTCCTCCATTGATATTACATCCTCCCAGCAGCTAGCTAGCTAGCTAATGGTTATACTGTGTCTTTGGCTTGCTAAATAAATAGCTAGTTACATAAATTGATAGGCTAGCCCAGGGTGTCAAACTCGGGCCAGACATACCTATTTGTTTTGGCAATAAACTACGACCCAAACTGGACATATATTTTTTAAATAAAACAATGTCCCTTCATAACGTTCACTTACACTAAACAAACATATATAAACGCAACATGTAGTGTTGGTCCCTTTTTTCATGAGCCGAGGAGGCATACGCATGGCAATTTGAATGCTCAGAGATACCGTGACGAGATCCGGAGGCCCGTTGGGGCGGCAGGGTAGCCTAGTGTTTAGAGCATTGGTCTAGTAACTGAAAGGTTGCAAGTTTGAATCCCCAAGCTGTCGTTCTGTCCCTGAACAGACAGTTAACCCACTGTTACTAGGCCATCATTGAAAATAAGTATTTGTTCTTAACTGACTTGCCTAGTTAAATAAATCAAATTGTCTTGCCATTCGCTCACCTCACGTTTCAGCATGATAATGCACAGCCCCATCGCTGTACACAATTCCTGGAAGCTGAAAATGTCCCAGTTCTTCCCATGGCCTACATATCACCCATTGTGTCATGCAGGTGAATGAGGACCCAAAAGCGACTTGGCGAAAACAGAGTATTTAATCCAGAATAAACTTTACAAAACAAAAAGCATAATACTACACGTAAAGACGAGAACAGACTGGAGACTTGATCGAGAACTGCAGGTTGCCTCGGGAAGGCACTTGAACCTAGCAGACTCAGACACCTGCTCACCACGCAGCATCTGAGGGAAACACGACACGACAGGGCAAAACATAGACACAGCACGGTGAATTATAGATGAGGATCCGACAGGGCAGGTACGGGAAACAAGGAGAGAAATAGGGACTCTAATCAGGGAAAAGGATCGGGAACAGGTGTGGGAAGACTAAATGATGATTAGGGGAATAGGAACAGCTGGGAGCAGGAACGGAACGATAGAGAGAAGAGAGAGCGAGAGAGTGAGAGAGGGAGGGGGAGAGAGAGGGCTAGAAAGAGGGAAAGAACCTAATAAGACCAGCAGAGGGAAACGAATAAAATGGGAAGCACAGGGACAAGACATGATAATAAATGACAAAACATGACAGTACCCCCCCACTCACCGAGCGCCTCCTGGCGCACTCGAGGAGGAATCCTGGCGGCAACGGAGGAAATCATCAATGAGTGAACGGTCCAGCACGTCCCGAGACGGAACCCAACTCCTCTCCTCAGGACCGTAACCCTCCCAATCCACTAAGTATTGGTGACCCCGTCCCCGAGAACGCATGTCCATGATCTTATGTACCTTGTAAATAGGTGCGCTCTCGACAAGGACGGGAGGGGGAGGGAAGACGAACGGGGTGCGAAGAAAGGGCTTAACACAGGAGACATGGAAGACAGGATGGACGCGACGAAGATGTCGCGGAAGAAGCAGTCGCACAGCGACAGGATTGACGACCTGGGAGACATGGAACGGACCAATGAACCGCGGAGTCAACTTACGAGAAGCTGTCGTAAGAGGAAGGTTGCGAGTGGAAAGCCACACTCTCTGGCCGCAACTATACCTAGGACTCTTAATCCTGCGTTTATTGGCGGCTCTCACAGTCTGTGCCCTGTAGCGGCAAAGTGCAGACCTCACCCTCCTCCAGGTGCGCTCACAACGTTGGACAAACGCTTGAGCGGAGGGAACGCTGGACTCGGCAAGCTGGGAAGAGAATAGAGGAGGCTGGTAACCCAGACTACTCTGAAACGGAGATAACCCGGTAGCAGACGAAGGAAGCGAGTTGTGAGCGTATTCTGCCCAGGGGAGCTGTTCTGCCCAAGACGCAGGGTTTCTGAAAGAAAGGCTGCGTAGTATGCGACCAATCGTCTGATTGGCCCTCTCTGCTTGACCGTTAGACTGGGGATGAAACCCGGAAGAGAGACTGACGGACGCACCAATCAAACGACAGAACTCCCTCCAAAACTGTGACGTGAATTGCGGGCCTCTGTCTGAAACGGCGTCTAACGGGAGGCCATGAATTCTGAACACATTCTCGATAATGATTTGTGCCGTCTCCTTAGCGGAAGGAAGTTTAGCGAGGGGAATGAAATGTGCCGCCTTAGAGAACCTATCGACAACCGTAAGAATCACAGTCTTCCCCGCAGACAAAGGCAGACCGGTAATGAAGTCTAGGGCGATGTGAGACCATGGTCGAGAAGGAATGGGGAGCGGTCTGAGACGACCGGCAGGAGGAGAGTTACCCGACTTAGTCTGCGCGCAGTCCGAACAAGCAGCCACGAAACGGCGCGTGTCACGCTCCTGAGTCGGCCACCAAAATCGCTGGCGAATAGACGCAAGAGTGCCTCGAACACCGGGATGACCAGCTAACTTGGCAGAGTGAGCCCACTGAAGAACAGCCAGACGAGTGGAAACAGGAACGAAAAGGAGGTTACTAGGACAAGCGCGGCGACGCAGTGTGCGTGAGTGCTTGCTTAACCTGTCTTTCAATTCCCCAGACTGTCAACCCGACAACACGCCCATAAGGAAGAATCCCCTCGTGATCAGTAGAAGCCACAGAAGAACTAAACAGACGGGATAAGGCATCAGGCTTGGTGTTCTTGCTACCCGGACGGTAAGAAATCACAAACTCGAAACGAGCGAAAAACAACGCCCAACGAGCTTGACGGGCATTAAGTCGTTTGGCAGAACGGATGTACTCAAGGTTCTTATGGTCTGTCCAAACGACAAAAGGAACGGTCGCCCCCTCCAACCACTGTCGCCATTCGCCTAGGGCTAAGCGGATGGCGAGCAGTTCACGGTTACCCACATCATAGTTGCGCTCAGATGGCGACAGGCGATGAGAAAAATAAGCGCAAGGATGAACCTTATCGTCAGACTGGAAGCGCTGGGATAGAATGGCTCCCACGCCTACCTCTGAAGCGTCAACCTCGACAATGAATTGTCTAGTGACGTCAGGAGTAACGAGGATAGGAGCGGACGTAAAACGTTCTTTTAGAAGATCAAAAGCTCCCTGGGCGGAACCGGACCACTTAAAACACGTCTTGACAGAAGTAAGAGCTGTGAGAGGGGCAGCAACTTGACCGAAATTACGAATGAAACGCCGATAGAAATTAGCGAAACCTAAAAAGCGCTGCAACTCGACACGTGACCTTGGAACGGGCCAATCACTGACAGCTTGGACCTTAGCGGAATCCATCTGAATGCCTTCAGCGGAAATAACGGAACCGAGAAAAGTAACGGAGGAGACATGAAAAGAGCACTTCTCAGCCTTTACGTAGAGACAATTCTCTAAAAGGCGCTGTAGAACACGTCGAACGTGCTGAACATGAATCTCGAGTGACGGTGAAAAAATCAGGATATCGTCAAGATAGACAAAAACAAAGATGTTCAGCATGTCTCTCAGAACATCATTAACTAATGCCTGAAAAACAGCTGGCGCATTGGCGAGACCAAACGGCAGAACCCGGTACTCAAAATGCCCTAACGGAGTGTTAAACGCCGTTTTCCACTCGTCCCCCTCTCTGATGCGCACGAGATGGTAAGCGTTACGAAGGTCCAACTTAGTAAAGCACCTGGCTCCCTGCAGAATCTCGAAGGCTGATGACATAAGGGGAAGCGGATAACGATTCTTAACCGTTATGTCATTCAGCCCTCGATAATCCACGCAGGGGCGCAGAGTACCGTCCTTCTTCTTAACAAAAAGAACCCCGCCCCGGCCGGAGAGGAAGAAGGCACTATGGTACCGGCGTCAAGAGACACAGATAAATAATCCTCGAGAGCCTTACGTTCGGGAGCCGACAGAGAGTATAGTCTACCCCGAGGAGGAGTGGTCCCCGGAAGGAGATCAATACTACAATCATACGACCGGTGAGGAGGAAGGGAGTTGGCTCGGGACCGACTGAAGACCGTGCGCAGATCATGATATTCCTCCGGCACTCCTGTCAAATCGCCAGGTTCCTCCTGAGAAGTGGGGACAGAAGAAATAGGAGGGATGGCAGACATTAAGCACTTCACATGACAAGATACGTTCCAGGATAGGATAGAATTACAAGACCAATTAATAGAAGGATTATGACATACTAGCCAGGGATGACCCAAAACAACAGGTGTGAAAGGTGAACGAAAAATCAAAAAGAAATAGTCTCACTGTGGTTACCAGATACTGTGAGAGTTAAAGGTAGTGTCTCAAATCTGATACTGGGAAGATGACTACCATCTAAGGCAAACATGGGCGTAGGCTTGTCTAACTGTCTGAAAGGAATGTTATGTTTCCGAACCCATGCTTCGTCCATGAAACAACCCTCAGCCCCAGAGTCAATCAAGGCACTGCATGTAGCACCCGAACCGGTCCAGCGTAGATGGACCGACATAGTAGTACAAGATCTAGATGAAGAGACCTGAGTAGTAGCGCTCACCAGTAGCCCTCCGCTTACTGATGGGCTCTGGCCTCTTACTGGACATGAATTAACAAAATGTCCATCAAATCCGCAATAGAGGCACAGGCGGTTGGTGATCCTCCGTTCCCTCTCCTTAGTCGAGATGCGAATCCCTCCCAGCTGCATGGGCTCAGTCTCAGAGCCAGAGGAGGGAGATGGTTGCGATGCGGAGCAGGGAAACACCGTTGATGCGAGCTCTCTTCCACGAGCCTGGTGACGAAGATCTACCCGTCGTTCTATGCGGATGGCGAGAGCAATCAAAGAGTCCACACTGGAAGGAACCTCCCGAGAGAGAATCTCATCTTTGACCACTGTGTGGAGTCCCTCCAGAAAACGAGCGAGCAGCGCCGGCTCGTTCCAGTCACTAGAGGCAGCAAGAGTACGAAACTCTATAGAGTAATCCGTTATGGATCGATCACCTTGGCATAGGGAAGCCAGGACCCTAGAAGCCTCCCCACCAAAAACTGAACGGTCAAAAACCCGAATCATCTCCTCTTTAAAGTTCTGGTAATTGTTAGAACAATCAGCCCTTGCCTCCCAGATAGCTGTGCCCCACTCTCGGGCCCGGCCAGTAAGGAGTGAAATGACGTAAGCAACCCGAGCTCTCTCTCTAGAGTATGTGTTGGGTTGGAGAGAGAACACAATCTCACACTGGGTGAGAAAGGAGCGGCACTCAGTGGGCTGCCCGGAGTAGCAAGGTGGGTTATTAACCCTAGGTTCTGGAGGCTCGGCAGGCCAGGAAGTAACAGGTGGCACGAGACGAAGACTCTGGAACTGTCCAGAGAGGTCGGAAACCTGAGCGGCCAGGCTCTCCACGGCATGGCGAGCAGCAGACAATTCCTGCTCGTGTCTGCCGAGCATGGCTCCTTGGATCTCGACGGCAGTGTTACGAGCGTCTGTAGTCGCTGGGTCCATTCCTCGGTCGGATCCTTCTGTCATGCAGGTGAATGAGGACCCAAAAGCGACTTGGCGAAAACAGAGTATTTAATCCAGAATAAACTTTACAAAACAAAAAGCATAATACTACACGTAAAGACGAGAACAGACTGGAGACTTGATCGAGAACTGCAGGTTGCCTCGGGAAGGCACTTGAACCTAGCAGACTCAGACACCTGCTCACCACGCAGCATCTGAGGGAAACACGACACGACAGGGCAAAACATAGACACAGCACGGTGAATTATAGATGAGGATCCGACAGGGCAGGTACGGGAAACAAGGAGAGAAATAGGGACTCTAATCAGGGAAAAGGATCGGGAACAGGTGTGGGAAGACTAAATGATGATTAGGGGAATAGGAACAGCTGGGAGCAGGAACGGAACGATAGAGAGAAGAGAGAGCGAGAGAGTGAGAGAGGGAGGGGGAGAGAGAGGGCTAGAAAGAGGGAAAGAACCTAATAAGACCAGCAGAGGGAAACGAATAAAATGGGAAGCACAGGGACAAGACATGATAATAAATGACAAAACATGACACATTGTTTGGGATGCTCTTGATCGACGTGTACGACAGCGTGTTGCAGGTCCCGCCAGCATCTTCGCACAGCTATTGAAGAGGAGTCGGACAACATTCCACAATCAACAGCCTGATCAACTCTATGAAAAGGAGATGTCACGCTGCATTGGGCAAATGGTGGGCCCTCCAGATACGGACATTTGTTTAAGGTAACTGTGACTAACATATGCATATATGAATTCCTAGTCATGTGATACTCAGATTGTGGGCTAATTTCTTTCTTTCAATTGACTGATTTCCTGAACTAACTCAGTAAAATATGTTAAATTGTTCCGTTTATATTGTTCAGTGTATGTACGTAGGATGATGTATATATCATTTTCATATATTAAAACAAAAGCGACAATTAATATTTGTCCATCCTTTGCTATGTATTGTAGTTGAGTAGCCAAGGCTACTTGTAACGATGTGCGCTGAGAGTCAGGAAGCAAGTTCGGTGAGTGAGTGTTTTAATCAATTAAACGTAATACAAAACAAGAAACACGAACAACGCAGACAGGAAACTGAAACAGACAGAAAATACACAAGCTTATTGCCCAATTTCTGGAACCGTGACGTCAAAATAATAAAAAAATCGACACTTGACACTACTGACTTTCACTCTTTCCACGTTTGCGGTCCAAACCGGATTCACGACAAACTTTGATCTCCTGCTTACATTGATTATAATTTCGGCAGAAAATGGAAACCTATAGGTAAGGTCATGATAATATGTTCATGCAATATACTTTGACTACAACCGTTGCCATAAATGGAAGTGAATTGAATGTATTGTGTGTGTGCGGGGGGAATTAAGCTCTGATTCATATTTCACCAAACATTATTCACTTCTTTTTAAGGTGTCTTTATTACAGTGTGAATACACGTCTTGTAGTTAATTGTTATTACAACTTGTAACTAACTGGCGGTAATTGCAGTGTGTAATTACAGGGGTTTTAACAACAAATGATTGTTACCATGCTAGTCACAAATTCACCGATTTAGTGTTTAGTTTCAAAACTGCATCCGATTAATTCATAACTGTCACAAGCTTTTAATATAATGTGGTGGATGTCATAAGGTGAATGCACCAATTTGTAAGTCGCTCTGGATAAGAGCGTCTGCTAAATGACTTAAATGTAAATGTAAATGTAAATGTGGACAGATACACTGGGTGTCCAATATTGCAAGGGTTGGAGGCTCAATAGGTTCTCATTACCTACCAGTGAATGCGCGCACTCTTCAAAATCTCTTCAAAGTCCTTGCTAGCACATGCCCCCAAAAAGTGTACCATGTGGGTTAACTTGGTTGTTATGTTACAGCCTTATTATAAATGGGATAAAATTGCCCCCCCCCCTCATCAATCTACACACAATACCCCATAATGACAAAGCAAAAACAGGTTTTTAGACATTTTTGAAGAAAAAATGCAAAACTATGAAATATCACATTAACATAAGTATTCAGACCATTTACTCAGTACTTTGAAGCACCTTTGACAGTGATTACAACCTTGAGTCTTCTTGGGTGTGCAGCTTTTTTCAAGTCTCTCCAGAGATGTTCAATCGGGCTCATGTCCGGGCTCTGACTGGGCCACTCAAGGAGAGACTTGTCCCGAAGCCACTCCTGAGTTGTCCTAGATGTGTGCTTAGGGGTGTTGTCCTGCTGGAAGGTGAACCTTCGCCCCAGTCTGTGGTCCTCAAAGCAGGTTTTCATCAAGGATCTCTCAGTACTTTGCTCTGTTCATCTTTCCTTCGATCCTGACTTGTCTCCCAGTCCCTGCCACCGAAAAACATCTTCACAGCATGATGCCGCCACCCCCATGCTTCACCATAGGGATGGTGCCAGGTTTCCTCCAGATGTGACGCTTGGCATTCAGGCCAAAGAGTTCAATCTTGGTTTCATCAGACCATAGAATCTGGTTTCTCATGGTCTGAGTCCTTTAGGTGCCTTTTAGGAAACCAAAAGGGCTGTCATGTGCCTTTTACTGAGGAGTGGCTTTCGTCTGGCTACTCTACCATAATGGCTTGATTGGTGGAGTGCTGCACAGATGGTTGTCCTTCTGGAAGGTTCTTCCATCTTCACAGAGGAACTCAGGAGCTCTGTCAGAGTGGCCATCTGGTTCTTGGTCACTTCCCTGACCAAGGCCCTTCTCCCCCGATTGCTCAGTTTGGCCGGGCAACCAGCCAGTTCTAGGAAGACTTGGTGGTTCCAAACTTCTTCCATTTAAGAATGATGGAGGCCACTGTGTTCTTGAGGACCTTCAATGCTTCAGACATTTTCTGGTAACCTTCCCCAGATCTGTGCCTCAACACAGTCCTGTCTCGTAGCTCTATGGACAATTCCTTCGACCTCATGGCTTGGTTTTTGCTCTGACATGCACTGTCAACTGTGGGACCTTATATAGACTAGTGTGTGCGCCTTTCCAAATCATGTCCAATCAATTGAATTTACCCCAGGTGGACTCCAGTCAAGTTGTAGAAACATCTCAAGGATGATTGATGGAAACAGGATGCACCTGAGCTCATTTTTGAGTCTCATAGCAAAGGTTCGGAATATTTATGTAAATAATGTATATTTTTTATAGATTTGCTAACATCTCTAAAAACCTGTTTTCGCTTTGTCATTATGGGATATTGTGTAGCTTGATGGGGAAAACAATTCATTTAAGAATTTAAAATAAGGCTGTAACGTAACAAAAAGGGGAAGGGGTCTGTAGACATTCCGATTGCAATGTAGATGCCCTCACCCGCTAATGACATAGTGCTGACTTTACTTTGGTCTGACCCCGCTACAGGCTTTCCAGCAAGAACCAGGCAGATGTGTCCATATTCAGAGTGTTATTCTCTAGTTCACCACCACACATCAGCACACACACACATAGAAGTGATTTTTGTGTGGTTCTAAGGAAAGGCAGAATAAACTATCATTAGGATCCATATACAAGAGGCTAATGAAATATACATACAATAGTAAAGAGATGACGTGATATATATATGGCATGCTGTTCTAACAGTGGATGTTATAGTATAACATGCAAACACTTGGATATTCACACAGCAGGAATATAGAAGTACCAAGAGAAAGAAATAGAAGGCCTAGGCACTTAAGATTTATGTCCCTCTCTCAGGCCTGTCTACAGATCTTATCTGATCTTAGAAGGCACTGTTACTAGGTTCCTAGGTTGTTAACCAAAGTGCACATGCGAATGGTATTTGTCCCTTCTGGAACCTCTAGAAACTCTGCAATGTTGCCCTCTGATACAGCAGTATCATCTCTAGGCCATACAGTGGGGCAAAAAAAGTATTTAGTCAGCCACCAATTGTGCAAGTTCTCCCACTTAAAAAGATGAGAGAGGCCTGTCATTTTCATCATAGGTACACTTGAACTATGACAGACAAAATGAGAAAAAAAATCCAGAAAATCACATTGTAGGATTTTTAATGAATTTATTTGCAAATTGTGGTGGAAAATGAGTATTTAGTCAATAACAAAAGTTTATCTCAATACTTTGTTATATACCCTTTGTTGGCAATGACAGAGGTCAAACATGTTCTGTAAGTCTTCACAAGGTTTTCACACACTGTTGCTGGTATTTTGGCCCATTCCTCCATTCAGATCTCCTCTAGAGCAGTGATGTTTTGGGGCTGTTGCTGGGCAACACAGATTTTCAACTCCCTCCAAAGATTTTCTATGGGGTTGAGACTGGCTAGGCCACTCCAGGACCTTGAAATGCTTCTTACGAAGCCACTCCTTCGTTGCCCGGGCGGTGTGTTTGGGATCATTGTCATGCTGAACGACCCAGCCACGTTTCATCTTCAATGCCCTTGCTGGTGGAAGGAGGTTTTCACTCAAAATCTCACGATACATGGCCCCATTCATTCTTTCCTTTACACGGATCAGTCGTCCTGGTCCCTTTGCAGAAAAACAGCCCCAAAGCATGATGTTTCTACCCCCATGCTTCACAGTAGGTATGGTGTTCTTTGGATGCAACTCAGCATTCTTTGTCCTCCAAACACGACGAGTTGAGTTTTTACCAAAAAGTTATATTTTGGTTTCATCTGACCATATGACATTCTCCCAATCTTCTTCTGGATCATCCAAATGCTCTCTAGCAAACTTCAGACGGGCCTGGACATGTACTGGCTTAAGCAGGGGGACACGTCTGGCACTGCAGTATTTGAGTCCCTGGCGGCGTAGTGTGTTACTGATGGTAGGCTTTGTTACTTTGGTCCCAGCTCTCTGCAGGTCATTCACTAGGTCCCCCCGTGTGGTTCTGGGATTTTTGCTCAACGTTCTTGTGATCATTTTGACCCCACGGGGTGAGATCTTGCGTGGAGCCCCAGATCGAGGGAGATTATCAGTGGTCTTGTATGTCTTCCATTTCCTAATAATTGCTCCCACAGTTAACTTCAACAGTTAACTTCCCACAGTTAACTTCAAACCAAGCTGCTTACCTATTGCAGATTCAGTCTTCCCAGCCTGGTGCAGGTCTACAATTTTGTTTCTGGTGTCCTTTGACAGGTCTTTGGTCTTGGCCATAGTGGAGTTTGGAGTGTGACTGTTTGAGGTTGTGGACAGGTGTCTTTTATACTGATAACAAGTTCAAACAGGTGCCATTAATACAGGTAATGAGTGGAGGACAGAAGAGCCTCTTAAAGAAGAAGTTACAGGTCTGTGAGAGCCAGAAATCTTGCTTGTTTGTAGGTGACCAAATACTTGTTTTCCACCATAATTTGCAAATAAATTCATTAAAAATCCTACTATGTGATTTTTCTGGATTTTTTTTCTTCTCATTTTGTCTGTCATAGTTGAAGTGTACCTATGATGAAAATTACAGGCCTCTCTCATCTTTTTAAGTGAGAGAACATGCACAATTGGTGGCTGACTAAATACTTTTTTGCCCCTCTGTACATTGCAGCGGTAACATTCAAACAATATAAACCTTGCTGATAAACATACTGAGTATTCAGCAATGATAATGACCACAACACTTATTATAAATGTAGTAATGATAACCACACTAAACCGAGGTAGCATGCACGGGATACACACAAACAATGCTATCATTAGCTGGTAGCTATCAAAATAACATTACTTATCTACAAATATCTAGCACAGGGAAGCTATAAACAACAATCATCACTCCAAATATCCCCATATTTACATGCCAATGGATGCACACAACACTCTAGTAAGGAAACAGCATGATAAAGGTCTGTCAGCATCAAACACTTGATTCTTTCTCAAGGCGGCAGGTGACAATGCTCTAACTTGGGCGGAGCCCTGGAGTTTGTACAATGCCCTGATTGGTTGGATGAACTGAGGCGTGAAGGGTCTGAAGGCCATTCAGGTTTAGCTTTTTTCTTTTTACAGCCGCCCCTTTATTTCTGGTGGAAATCCACACATCTTAAAAGGCCTCAATGCGGGACTTAGTCCTGAAAGGGCCTAGTTCTATCCAGCAGGGCAGAGGGGCAGAACAGCGAAAGGACCAGACAAGGCCGGGTCCAGTCCTAGTGTGCATCTGGCCGAACTAGAAGGGCAGCTGATCACTTTAGAGGGCCATGCGGGCCAGTAGGGTACTGGCTCCGGTGTGCATAAGGGTCTTAGGGGCCGCCCCGTGAAGAAGGTGCACGGAGACGCAAGGACAGTCCTGTGCCACCCCATGGAATGCCACTGGTATGCCGGAGGATCTTCTGACTCAGCTGGTGCAGGGCAGCTGGGGCCCAACCGTGAGCGCTGAGTACAGTGCTGGAGGCTGGCTACAGCTGGAGGAGGTAGCTCGCCTACTGCCTTGACGAAATTTGGCATTTCGGCCACAGCTGTCTTTTGCAGCTCACTGGTTGGTGACTCTCCCTCCACTGCTGAATACGATGGCTTCCATGGTGGAACAGGTGAGTACACCTGGGCGAGGCTTATGAGGGATTTGGAGGCAGGTAATGTCTGGGCCCCAGAGACGAGGTCAGGTGGTCTCTCGTGTGGCAAGGGCTGAGGGTCATCCAAGTCAGGGGGCTGAGGGCCTGGCAGGTTAGGAAAATCAGGGCCTGATAGGGCAGGGGACTTGGAACCAACTAATGAGACTGAGGACTGCAACCCAGGGATGGAGGGAAGCTGCGAGCCTAGCTGGGCAGGGAACTTTTAGCCTAGTGCTAGTGTAAGTGAATGGGTGCCGGCTGAGGTTGGGGGCTACGAACTGGCTAGGGACAGACTGCATATCTAGAGAAGCAGATAACTCTGAACCCAGCGGAACAGGAAACCCATGGCCTAGAACCAGGGCAGATGGTGTGGCGTGTAGCACTGAGGGAGCTGACTGCTTGCTGAGTAAGGCTGCAGACCAACTGAGGTCAGAGAACCTATTGTCTAGCGGAGCAGTGGACTGAAGGCCGACTAGAGCTGGAGACAGCAAAACTAGAACGGCTGAAGGTTGGGAGCCTAGTGCTGATAGCGCTGGGCCTGACAGGGAAACTGACTCTGGACCTGACAGGGTCAACGACTGAGGGCTAGTAGAGCTGGAGAAACTCGTACCTTTGAACCTAGCGGGTCAGGAGCCTGATAACCAACCTGGGCTAGGGACTGAGGTCCGACTAATGCTAGAGATAGCTGACCTAATGCAGCTGGAGACTGAGGACCTAGTGCTAGGGACTGAGGACAGAACCCAACACAGGTAACTTGTGGTTCAACAGGGCATAAGGCTGTAAGCCTCACAGTCTAGGTGTCTGTGGACTGACTGTTTCTGGAGACAGCGAGGCTAGTGCAGTGAACTTGGGGCCTAGTAAGGCAGGAGGCTTTAAACCTGGTAGGATAGGCAACTGCCTGCTAACTAATGCAGGGGGCTGCAATCTGAGCAGGGCAGGAGACTGCAGACCTGAAGATGGGGCAGATAACTAAGGGCCTAGCATGGCAGGGGGCTTTACGCCTGGTGGACTAGGATGCTGCATACCCTATAAGGAGGGGTCTGCTGTCCATGCAGGGTAGGATACTTAGGGCCTGGCAGAGTAACAAACGTAGGGGCTACTAGTGCAGGGATCTGTAAACCTAGAAACGGCAGAGGACTGGGGTCTAGCACTATGGCATGAGTCCAGGAACCTAAGTCAGAACAATGTGAACCTGCAACTAGGGCCAGAAACTGAAGGCCGGGTACTGGCAGAAACTGAGAACTTACCAAGGGAGCAGGATAGACTGGACCTACCGGGAAGGTATGGAGCTCTAGACTAACTTGAGAGGCAGGAAACTTAAACCCTACAAGAGAAGTAGGGAACTCTAAACCTGACTCTCCCAGGAGGGAGAGTTCCCTTCACTGACGCTACCGGGATGGAAGGGAACTCTGACCCTGTCCAGGAAGGAAGGGAACTCTGACCCCCCCCGGGGGAGGCAGGGAACTGGACAACTAACTCAGGGGGACATCAGGGGTGACTTCTGATGGGTCACCTGCAGTGATGTCTGGCGGGTCCCCTGAGGCAAGGTCTGGAGGTAGAAGGACCCTTGGTGCTGGAACTAGCATGGTGTTGGCAGGCGGGGCTAG
Organism: Oncorhynchus gorbuscha; assembly: GCF_021184085.1. Taxonomy (NCBI): domain Eukaryota; kingdom Metazoa; phylum Chordata; class Actinopteri; order Salmoniformes; family Salmonidae; genus Oncorhynchus; species Oncorhynchus gorbuscha. The sequence goes on along the minus strand of NC_060181.1, from coordinate 81,983,040 downwards.
AGAGGCCCCAGCTTCCTGGCTGCACTTGACATCTGCAGTAGCTGCAGGCTGTGGCACTATTCTAGGAGCGGGCGAAGAATCCACTGCGGGCTTGGGCCTGGAGCAGGGAGGGGCTCCTGAGGGAGAGCAGGTGGAATCTTTGTGGCTGAAGGTTCCAGGGTAGCAGACAGTCAAACCTCGAGCACCAGAGTGTCTGTCTCGGTGAACAGGGGGCCCCCACTGGGAGGAAAGCACAATTCTGCAACTGCAGCAAGAACATGCCCCAATGCAGCGGCTGGCTGTGGCTCCACGACTGGAGCAGGAGTCTACTCAACTGTGGCTAGTCGAGAAGCTGGCTCAGGGGGGGTGCAGACATAGGTGTCGTGGACTGTGCACTCTGGAGTTGCCTTTATCTGATGGGGAGCTGGGCCGCCCTGAACAGCAGAGGCGGACCTGGTGATCTGTTGGGTTGGGAGGACCTAACAGGACGTCGGTCAAAATAACCTTTTTGTGTAGCTCATGAAACATAGGACCAACACTTTATATGTGGTGTTTATATGTTTCTTTGGTATATGGCATGCTGTTCGAACAATGAATGCTATAGTATAACATGCAAACACTTGGATATTCACACAGCAGAAATATATACAGTATGTAGCCAGAGAGAGAAATAGAAGGCCTAGGCACTTAAGATGTATGGCCTTCAAGCCTCCGAGTGGCGCAGCGGTCTAAGGCACTGCATCACTACAGATCCTGGTTCAATCCCAGGCTGTGTTGCAGCCGGCCGCGACCGGGAGACCCATGAGGCGATGCACAATTGGCCCAGCGTCGTCCGGGTTAGGGGAGGGTTTCACCGGACGGATTGTGCTTGTCCCATCACAATCTAGCGACTCCTGTAGTGGGCCGGGCGCAATGCACGCTGACACCGTCGCCAGGTATACAGTGTTTCCTCCGACACATTGGTGCGGCTGGCTTCCGGGTTAAGCTAGCATTGTGTCAAGAAGCAGTGCGGTTTGGCAGCATTGTGTTTCGGATTTTTTTTCCAAATCAAATCCAATTTTATTTGTCACATACACATGGTTAGCAGATGTTAATGCGAGTGTAGCGAAATGCTTGTGCTTCTAGTTCCGACAATGCAGTAATAACCAACAAGTAATCTAACTAACAATTCCAAAACTACTGTCTTATACACAGTGTAAGGGGATAAAGAATATGTACATAAGGATATATGAATGAGTGATGGTACAGAGCAGCATAGGCAAGATACAGTAGATGGTATCAAGTACAGTATATACATATGAGACTTTGCAGTTGCCGTACCAGGCGGTGATACAGCCCGCCAGGATGCTCTCGATTGTGCATCTGTAGAAGTTTGTGAGTGCTTTTGGTGACAAGCCGAATTTCTTCAGCCTCCTGAGGTTGAAGAGGCGCTGCTGCGCCTTCTTCACGATGCTGTCTGTGTGAGAGGACCAATTCAGTTTGTCTGTGATGTGTATGCCGAGGAACTTAAAACTTGCTACCCTCTCCACTACTGTTCCATCGATGTGGATAGGGGGGTGTTCCCTCTGCTGTTTCCTGAAGTCCACAATCATCTCCTTAGTTTTGTTGACGTTGAGTGTGAGGTTATTTTCCTGACACCACACTCCGAGGGCCCTCACCTCCTCCCTGTAGGCCGTCTCGTCGTTGTTGGTAATCAAGCCTACCACTGTTGTGTCGTCCGCAAACTTGATGATTGAGTTGGAGGCGTGCGTGGCTTCGCAGTCGTGGGTGAACAGGGAGTACAGGAGAGGGCTCAGAACACACCCTTGTGGGGCCCCAGTGTTGAGGATCAGCGGGGTGGAGATGTTGTTGCCTACCCTCACCACCTGGGGGCGGCCCGTCAGGAAGTCCAGTACCCAGTTGCACAGGGCGGGGTCGAGAACCTGGGTCTCGAGCTTAATGACGAGTTTGCAGGGTACTATGGTGTTGAATGCCGAGCTGTAGTCGATGAACAGCATTCTCACATTGGTATTCCTCTTGTCCAGATGGGTTAGGGCAGTGTGCAGTGTGGTTGAGATTGCATCGTCTGTAGACCTATTTGGGCGGTAAGCTAATTGGAGTGGGTCTAGGGTGTCAGGTAGGGTGGAGGTGATATGGTCCTTGACTAGTCTCTCAAAGCACTTCATGATGACGGAAGTGAGTGCTACGGGGCGGTAGTCGTTTAGCTCAGTTACCTTAGCTTTCTTGGGAACAGGAACAATGGTGGCCCTCTTGAAGCATGTGGGAATAGCAGACTGGTATAGGGATTGATTGAATATGTCCGTAAACACACCGGCCAGCTGGTCTGCGCATGCTCTGAGGGCGCGGCTGGGGATGCCGTCTGGGCCTGCAGCCTTGCAAGGGTTAACACGTTTAAATGTCTTACTCACCTCGGCTGCAGTGAAGGAGAGTCCGCATGTTTTCGTTGCAGGCCGTGTCAGTGGCACTGTATTGTCCTCAAAGCGGGCAAAGACATCCTGGTCCGTGACTGGGCTGGATTTCTTCTTGTAGTCCCTGATTGACTGTAAACCCTGCCACATGCCTCTTGTGTCTGAGCCGTTGAATTGAGATTCTACTTTGTCTCTTTACTGACGCTTGGCTTGTTTGATAGCCTTGCGGAGGGAATAGCTGCACTGTTTGTATTCGGTCATGTTACCAGTCACCTTGCCCTGATTAAAAGCAGTGGTTCGCGCTTTCAGTTTCACGCGAATGCTGCCATCAATCCACGGTTTCTGGTTAGGGAATGTTTTAATCGTTGCTATGGGAACGACATCTTCAACGCACGTTCTAATGAACTCGCACACCGAATCAGCGTATTCGTCAATATTGTTATCTGACGCAATACGAAACATATCCCAGTCCACGTGATGGAAGCAGTCTTGGAGTGTGGAGTCAGCTTGGTCGGACCAGCATTGGACAGACCTCAGCGTTTGAGCCTCTTGTTTTAGTTTCTGTCTGTAGGCAGGAGTCGTGGTCAGCTTTTCCGAAAGGAGGGCGGGGCAGGGCATTATATGCGTTGCGGAAGTTAGAGTAACAATGATCCAAGGTTTTTCCACCCCTGGTTGCGCAATCGATATGCTGATAAAATTTAGGGAGTCTTTTTTTTCAGATTAGCCTTGTTAAAATCCCCAGCTCAAATGAATGCAGCCTCCGGATAAATGGATTCCAGATTTCGAAGGACGCATGGGACAAGAATATAACTATAAATTGGGGAGAAAAAGGGTACAAATAAAATAAAAAATACATAATATTAATAGTAAAATATTTTTAAAATACTAAAACAAAAAATAACAACAAAAAAAAAATATTTATGTCCCTCTCTTCGGCCTGACAACAGATCTTATCCGATCTAAAAAGGCACTGTTACTAGGCTGCTACGCTGTAAATCAAAGTGCACATGCAGATAGGATTTGGCCATTCTAGAACCTCTAGAAACTCTGCCATGTTGCCCTTTCATACAGCAGTATCATCTAAGGCTATACATTGCAGCGATAACATACAAACAATATAAACCGGCTAACCACACTAACCCGAGGTAGCATGCATGGGATGCACACAAATACGGAATATCCCCAAACTTACATGCCAATGGACGCACACAACACTTTAGTGAGGAAACAACATGTCACCTGCCATCTTTCTCAAGACGGCAGGTGAACACACTCACTTGGTGTAGGAACAGAGGTGTGAAGTGCCTGAAGGCCAATCGGATTGAGAGGTCTGGCCTTTTTCACAATCCCCGCACTGTATCTGCGAGCTGTTGGCTGGAATGCACGTGTGATGGAAATCCAATTAACTTGGTACATGGGAATTTAACCGACGAAGTAATTTTTATATGCTTTTTACCAGTAACAAGGCAATTTTATGGAAAATGCGCAAGAACATTTACATATGGTTTTCATGCAGATTTTAGAATATTTTGTGAAAATCTGTCGCCAATTGAATGGAAACCTAGCTAGTGTCTCCTTTTTACATGTATGTTCTAAACAATATCCTAAATCTAAAGCAATCCACCAATCATACAATATCAACACACCACCTATCCTGCAATGCAATTTGTGATTCTATTATGGTTCTTCGTGTTAAACAGCAAGCCTCTGACATATGTATCCATTTTCACCTTCAGAACACACATTGTCATGTGGACTGTCCTGTGGTTAGTAGAAGTCTTCCTGTGTGCCTCAGGTAAGTTATTCTCATTGCCTCAATAGAGACATGGTGTAGATGCTAAGTTTAGGAGGGCTGGTAATGGTCAGCAATACATCTCAATTGTTTATAGTGTTATGTTGTCTTAAACTCATGTCTCTTGTTGTAACACATCCTCAACCTCTGTGGATATTCAGTATATCTTCAACTGAGACATGGTTCTGAGGTGAAGGTTGTTGTTTCTGGTTTCCTCAATGAAGACTGTTTATCAAGCAGAATCTTAATAATTGCAGTTGTCTCTCCTCAAACCTTTTTGTTACACCCACACATTCTCCCACACATCCTCAGTTCTCCTTTCTACTCCCCCGTGTGTGTGTGTGTGTGTGTGTGTGTGTGTGTGTGTGTGTGTGTGTGTGTGTGTGTGTGTGTGTGTGTGTGTGTGTGTGTGTGTGTGTGTGTGTGTGTGTGTGTGTGTGTGTGTGTGTGTGTGTGTGTGTGTGTGTGTGTGTGTGTGTGTGTGTGTGTGTGTGTGCGTGCATGCGTGCGCGTGTGCGTGTGTGTGTTTAAAGTAACATCCCATCCATCTACAGTGAGGGAAAAAAGTATTGATCCCCTACTGATTTTGTACATTTGCCCACTGACAAAGAAATGATCAGTCTATAATTTTAATGGTAGGTTTATTTGAACAGTGAGAGACAGAATAACAAAAAAATCTAGAAAAACTCATGTCAAAAATGTTATAAACTTATTTGCATTTTAATAAGGGAAATAAGTATTTTACCCCTCTGCAAAGCATGACTTAGTACTTGGCAATTACAGAGGCAGATGTTTCTTGTAGTTGGCCAGCAGGTTTGCACACATCTTAGGGTGGTTTTTGTCCCACTCCTCTTTGCAGATCTTCTCCAAGTCATTAAGGTTTCGGGGCTGACATTTGGCAACTCGAACCTTCAGCTTCACCACAGATTTTCTATGGGATTAAGGTCTGGAGACTGGCTAGGCCACTTGATCATTTGTCAGTGGCCAAACGTACAAAATCAGCAGGGGATCAAATACTTTTTCCCCTCACTGTATGTGTGTCAAATCCAATCTAATTTGATTTGTCACATGCTCCAAATATCCTCCCACATGTCACACATCCTCAGTTCTCCTTTCTACTCCCCTCCTGTGTGTGTTTACAGTAACATCCCATTCATCCATCTGAGTATGTCAAATCCAATCTAATGTTATTTGTCACATGCGCCGAATACAAAGGTATAGATAGACCTTACCGTGAAATGCTTACTTACCAGCCCTTAACCAACCATTCAGTTTTTAAAAAGAGTTTAAAAAATATTTAGTAAATAAATTAAAGTAAAAATAAAATAAAAGTAACACAATAAAATAACAATAATGAGGCTATATACACAAGGGGTACCCGTATCGAGTCAATGTGCGGGGGTACAGGTTAGTCGAGGAGTTTGTGTGCGTTTACAGTAACATCTCAGTCATCCAACTACGAGTTTGTTTACAGTAAAATCCCAGTCATCCATCTACGAGTTTGTGTTTACAGTAAAATCCCAGTCATCCATCTACGAGTTTGTGTTTACAGTAAAATCCCAGTCATCCATCTACGAGTTTGTGTTTACAGTAAAATCAGTCATCCATCTACGAGTTTGTGTTTACAGTAAAATCCCAGTCATCCATCTACGAGTTTGTGTTTACAGTAAAATCACAGTCATCCATCTACGAGTTTGTGTTTACAGTAAAATACCAGTCATCCATCTACGAGTTTGTGTTTACAGTAAAATCCCAGTCATCCATCTATGAGTTTGTGTTTACAGTAAAATCCCAGTCATCCATCTACGAGTTTGTGTTTACAGTAAAATCCCAGTCATCCATCTACGAGTTTGTGTTTACAGTAAAATCCCAGTCATTCATCTACGAGTTTGTCCCAGTCATCCATCTACAATAATATTATTATTTTCACATGCACGTATACACTTCTCTTTGTATATCAAGCAGGCCCACACACACACCCTCTGTTGTCCTTTGAGAGAGAAAGATATCACTTTTGCTATTGCTGCTTGGCAGCTTCAGGACAAGAGACTTAATCAGCAAAAAGTTGTTTACTCAGAATGGGAAACATTTCGTTTAAAAAAAAAAAGTTTATATTGGACAAATTCAGCCTGGGTCATGCCAGAACACACAGCAAGCCCTGCCACAGGCATAACACAGCTGAAGTCAAGCCTGGGTGGGAGGGCTTGACTCTCTACAAGTTTAGAAAGCTGTCCACTAGACTAATTTACCAATCTAAAAACATTTAGCTGACAGGGGATAATTGAGTGACTGTTGATGCACAACCATATTCCGAAATTGCACCTTGTATATTATTTTATTCTAACTCTCAACAGTAAGTTGAGACCCAGACTGAGTTCCTGTGTGTGAAACTGGTCCGCGGGACTACAGAAGGGGGGCGGCATGCCAGTTGCTCTAGGCCATTGTCATAGTCCTGGAGGGCCGATGCTGCTCGTTTTATAGTCAATAAATCCATGAATTCCCTTAAACAAATGTCCATGCTAATGTAACAGTATAACTTTAGTCCGTCCCCTCGCCCATACCCGGACTCAAACCAGGGACCCTCTGCACACATCAACAACTGACACCCACGAAGCATCGTTACCCATCGCGCCACAAAAGCCGCAGCCCTTGCAGAGCAAGGGGAACCACTACTTCAAGGTCTCAGAGCAAGTGACGGCATCGATTGAAACGCCACTAGCGCGCACCACCGCTAACTAGCTAGCCATTTCACATCGGTTACACTAAGCACTGAGGTTAACACACTTTCCAATTCATAAGTATTGTCCATTTGACTGTTATGAAGGCCAATGCAATGATACGTTGCGTGGTTCTAGGTTGGATATTGTCCACCCTACTTCCTAACAGGCACACCACAAGACAAAGTGGGATACATACACTCAAAATCCAGTCAACATACAATCTACATCAGTCAAATCTTTTAACGACTGGACATTTCCAAAACGGATTCATTGGTGTGCCAACCTCACCGCAGCCATGCCCTTCTCTGACACCACCTGGTATAGAGTTTGTTTTTGGAAGATGGGCAGGGACTCTGCTGTCCTAGCTTCAGGGGGTGCTTGGACTAAGCTGAGCGGGAGCTGCATGACATGAGAGAACTTGGGAAGGTTGAAAACCAGGCAGGCTGGAACATTTTGGATAAGTTGCTGGGGGTTTGATGGCATAAGAGGAGAGCCCAGCCAACAGCGAGTTGCAGTAGTCCAGACGGGAGAGGACAAGTGCCTGGATAAGAACCTATCGCCGCTTCCTGTGTGAGGTAGGGTCGTACTCTACGGATGTTGTAGAGCATGAACCTGGAGGAGCGGGTCACTACTTTGATGTTTACAGAGAACGACGGGGTGTTGTCCAGGGTCACGCCAAGGTTCTTTGCACTCTGGGAGGGTCGACACTGTGGAGTTGTCAACCGTGATGGAGAGGTCTTTGAGTGGCCTGGCCCGCCCCGGGAGGAAGAGTACTTCAAGGTTGCGCTTAAGGTGATGGGCCGACATCCAAGTTAAGATATCTGCCAGGTCTTCAGAGATGTGTTTTGCCACCTGGGTGTCAGAAGGGGGAAAATAGTTGCATGTTATCCGCATAGCAATGATAGGAAAGACCATGTGAGGATATGACGGAGCCGTGTGACGTATAGATAAAATAGGAGAGAGCCTAGAACTGAGCCCTGGGGGACAACAGTAGTGAGAGAGAGAAAAGGAAACAAAGTAGTGTTCAGAGACCTGGAGGGGGGTTGCAGTGAGATTAGTAGGTGAGCAGCCTCTACTAAAGATGAGGTCAAGCGTATTGCCTGCCTTGTGAGTTGGAGGGGATTAGGAAAATGTGAGGTCAAGAGGCAAGTAGGGGAAAGAGTTGGAAAGAAATTAATCGAAGGCCGACGTCATGAGGTTATGTGTTTAAAGTAATAACCTGTCCTCATTTCTAATCTCTCAAAACATGAAATGTCAAATATGATCTCAAACACCACATTTACCGCCAGCTAACTGACTGAACAAAAATAGAAACACAACATGTAACAATAAAAGATTTTACTGAGTTACAGTTCATACAAATGGAATAAATGAATTAGGCCCTAATCTATAGATTTTACATGACTGGGAATACAGATATGCATCTGTTGGTCACAAATACCTTAATAAGGTAGGGGCGTGGATCAGAAAACCAGTCAGTATCTGGTGTGACCACCATTTGCCTCATGCAGCGTGACACATATTCTTTGCATAGAGTTGATCAGGCTGTTGAGTGTGGCCTGATGTCCAGCTCCTCTTTAATGGCTGTGCGAAGTTTCTGGATATTGTTGGGAGCTGGAATAAGCTGCCGTACAGTGCCTTGCAAAAGTCTTCATTCCCTTGGCTTTTTTTTCTATTTTGTTGCCTTACAACCTGTAATTTAAATAGATTTTTATTTGGATTTCATGTAATGAACATACACAAAATAGTCCAACTTGGTGAAGTGAAATGGAAAAATAACTTTAAAAAATAAATAAATAAAACTGAAAAGTGGTGTGTGCATATGTATTCACCCCCTTTGCTATGAAGCCCCTAAATAAGATCTGGTGCAACCAATAGCCTTCAGAAGTCACATCATTAGTTAAATAAATTCCACCTGTGTGCAATCTGTCACCTGATCTCAGTATATTCTGTTCTGAAAGGCCCCAGAGTCTGAAACACCACTAAGCAAGGGGCACCACCAAGCAAGTGGCACCATGAAGAACAAGGAGCTCTCCAAACAGGTCAGGGACAAAGTTGTGGAGAAGTACAGATCAGGGTTGGGTTATAAAAAAAATATCAGAAACTTTGAACATCCCGTTAAATCCATTATTAAAAAATGGAAAGAATATGGCACCACAACAAACCTGCCAAGAGAGGGCCACCCATCAAAACTCACAGACCAGGCAAGGAGGGCATTAGTCAGACAGGCAACAAAGTGACCCAAGATAACCCTGAAGGAGCTGCAAATCTCCACTGCAGAGATTGGAGTATCTGTCCATAGGACCACTTTAAACTATACACTCCACAGAGCTCGGGTTTATGGAAGAGTGGCCAGAAAAAAAGCCATTGCTTTAAAGAAGCAAACACGTTTGGTGTTCGCCAAAAGGCATGTGGGAGACTCCCCAAACATATGGAAGGAGGTACTTTGGTCAGATGAGACAAAAATTGAGCTTACTGGCTATTGTCGTGTAAATTTCCTCTATTTACCAAATCATGGGAGCAAACCACACACGTCAGAGTTAGTTATAAAAGTCCATCTTTAATTATACGAGCTCTATCACAATCCTGTGACTCTCAGATAAATTCAGTGTCTCTCAGTGAATTCTCTGAGAGTCCCCTTACAATGCCACTGAGTTCCTTTAATAGCAAAGACACACATAGTCAGACAGCATAGACATAATTCATCGTTCAGCTTTGTCTCCTTTCCCAAACCCCAGAACCATAAACCAAATCCTCCATATCAACAGGCATATATCAAATTGTAATTTAGATACAACCCACTCTAAATACAAACTCCTGGACAAACTCACGGAGAGGAGGGTGAAGCTATAGGTTAAGATAGAAACAAAATAAGAGGGAGCATAGAATGATTCCAGACACTGCAACCCTTCTTTCCCCACTAGAAAAGGTAGAGAGTAAAAAATATGTTTACACATGATGACACTTTGACCTCTCCCCTCTCTGTGGCCCATGCAACTTAGTCCTGACATAGAACAGATAACTGCCAATGGCCACCACTATAGTACAACAAAATACATTCTTATGAGAAGTAACTTACACACTTTTGATGAATATTAAACATCTTACAATGTCTGGCACAAACCCAACACCTCTCATCACCCTGAGAATACCATCCAGATGAGCAGATGAGCTTCCCTGAGACGATTTCTGACAGTTTGTTCAAATATTATTTGGTTGTGTTAACCCACAGTTTCATCAGGTGTCTGGGTGGATGGTCTTAGATGATATAGTGGGTGAAGAAGCCGGGTGTGGAGGTCCTGAGCTGCACATGCTCTGCGGTTGTGAGACCGATTGGACGTACTGTCAAATTCTCTAAAACGACATTGGAGGTGGCTTATGGTAGAGAAATGATCTGGCAACAGCTCTGGTGGACATTCCAGCAGTCTGCATGCCAATTGCACACTCCCCCAACTTGAGTTAACTTTGGCATTGTGACAAAATGGCACATTTTAGATTGGCCTTCTATTGTCCCCAGCACAAGGTGCACTTGTGTATTATTCTGTTTAATCAGTTTCTTGATATGCCACACCTGTCAGGTAGATGGATTATCTTGGCAAAGGAGAAGTGCTCACTCACAGGGATGTAAACACATTTTTGCACAAAATTTGAGAGAAATAAGATTTTTGTGCATCTGGAACATTTCTGGGGTCTTTCATTTCAGCTCATGAACTATGGGACCAACACTTTCAAAGATGTTGCGTTTATATTTCTGTTTCGGTATATGTCCCAAATGAATTGAAAAGATCGGCACCACATGCCCCCATGATGACTTCTAATCATTATTGATCCAAGGAGCCCAAAACTAGCTAAACGCTGCTAAATATCACATATGGGCACTTATAAACTGTCTGGGTCAATGAAAAACTGCCAAGGCTGGTTGTGTTAATCCACTGATGCAAAATTCCTCACTTTGTTTACCTAACTAACCTAAGTACTACATAAAGCTGTTGCGGTGACTGTATTACTGCCAAACCGGTACTCTTGAGTCATGACGGCAGTAAAATTTCACGTGATCGCTGAGTCATGGTAATCTCTTCTTGTGCACTCTGAACATGCGTTGATCGTACCCAACTCACTAACGACCATCAGGTCGCTAATGGCCTGGTACTCAGCACTCTATTGTCCCTCTAGCCACTCTGACATTAATGAAAATACCATTGAAATTCACATAAATAGTATCATGCTTTTAAAACTCAAATCACTGTGATGATCAATTTGAAGAAAGAAGTTCAACAACAGGTTGAGCCTGAGTGGAAAACATGGTCGTTGTGGATGTGTTTCAAAGCCAAACAATGAAATGGAGAGAACTTTCTAAGGTGATGATTACAGTTATAGGGCAGTATTTTATATTTTCATAATTAATAGGCTGACACATTACCTTTAGCTATACAAAATATTTCACCACTGTGCATTTCCATCTCCTCATCAATCATTGATTCCTTTCTCGAGTGCGCAGAGAGGGGCTGTCAACAAACATGTTAAGTTGTGAAAACATTTTACTATCGATGTTCCCAACCAGATTTCCATTGGTTTCCCAAATGAAGCAATGGGTATCTCCAGGAACAGTCTTGGAGAGCCCATAGCATACAGAGTTTGGGCGGAGTATCACCTGTCATGCAGTGAGAGCAGGCTCCTCAAAGAGTGGTTGATGCATGGAGTGAAATAAGTTGTTTTATAAGCCCAGATATTTCTATGTAATCCTGTGTGAAAGCTGAGTTTTGATGGTTGCCACTAAAAAGACGAGTATCCCAGCTGCTACTATATTTATTATTTATTTCTCAACTGCTCTTGCTCTGGGAAAGAGGCGTCCATTCGCGATTTGAGTGCATACGGCTGGCATGTACTGTATATTTGCCCCTGCCCCTGTTCCTGACTATTTTAGGATTAGTTTAGCAAAAGAGAAATGTTCATTAACAGGGATAAAAAACAAATTTGTGCACAAAATCCTGAGAGAAGTCATCTTTTTGTGTGTATAGAATTTCTGGGATTTCTGGGCTATTTTATTTCAGCTCATGAAACATGGGACCAACACTACATGTTGCGTTTATATTTTTGTTCAGTGTAGTTTTTCACGACTTAACAAGGGAGGTTCTAGTGAGGTGAGAGAGGTTGTGTTTGCTAACATGGGAGTGTTGGTTTCTTTAGGAGAAAGGGGCAGAAATAGTCTCATAAATATAAATAAAATGAAATGTTATTGGTCATATACACATGGTTAGCAGATGTTAAGGTGAGTGTAGCGAAATGCGTGTGCTTCTAGTTCTGACAGTGCAGTAATATCTAACAAGTAATCTAATAAATTCACAACGACTACCTTAGACACACAAATGTAAAGGAATGACTAAGAATATGTACATATAAATATATGGATGAGAGATGGCCGTGTGGCATAGGTAAGATGCAGTAGATGGTATAGAATACAGTTTATACATATGAGAAGAGTAATGTAGGAAATGTGGACATGATTTAAAGTGGTGTTATTTAAAGTAACTAGTGATACCTTTATTAAATCTATTTATGACATGTATTAAAGTGGCCAGAGATTTGAGTCTATATGTTGGCAGCAGCCATTCTGTTAGTGATGGCTGTTTAACAGTCTGATGACCTTGAGACAGAAGCTGTTTTGTTATTGGGATGTTACTGGAAACACACACACAATCGCCGTCTTGTTTAACTTACCTTGTGGGGACACACAATGTACACTGCATTCGGAAAGAATTCAGACCCCTTGACCAAACTGAGCAATCGGGGGAGAAGGGTCTTGGTCAGGGAGGTTACCAAGAACCCATCTCTGCAACACTCCACCAGTCAGGTGTTTATGGTAGAGTGGCCAGACGGAAGCCACTCCTCAGTAAAAAGCACATGACAGCCCGCTTGGAGTTTTCCATTGGGTACCTAAAGACTCCCAGACCATGAGAAACCAGAGTCTCTGGTGGATGAAACCAAGATTGAAATCTTTGGCCTGAATGCCAAGTGTCATGTCTGGAGGAAACCTTGCACCATCCTTATGGTGAAGCATGGTGGTGGCAGCATCATGCTTTGGGGGTGTTTTTCAATGGCAGGGACTGGGACACAGTCAGGATCGAGGCAAAGCTGAATGGAGAAAAGTACAGAGAGATCCTGATGAAAACCTGCTCCAGAGTGCTCAGGACCTCAGACTGGGGCGAAGGTTCACCTTCCAACAGGACAACGACCCTAAGCACACAGCCAAGACAACACAGTAGTGGCTTCGGGACATGTCTTTGAGTGGCCCAGCCAGAGCCCGGACTTGAACCGGATCAAACATCTCTGGTCAGACCTGAAAATGGCTGTGCAGTAACTCTCCCCATCCAACCTGACAGAGCTTGAGAAGATCTGCAGAGAAGAATGGGAGAAACTCCCCAAATACAGGTGTACCAAGCTTGTAGCGTGGCTGTAATCGCTGCCAAAGGTGCTTCAACAAAGTACTGAGTAAAGGGTCTGAATACTTATATATATATATATGTAATATTGTGTATTTTTTAAACCTGTTTTTGCTTTGTCATTATGGGGTATTGTGTGTAGATTGATGAGGGGGAGAAACTATTTAATACATTTTAGAATAAAAATAACTAACAAAGTGTGGGAAAAGTAATGGGGTCTGAATACTTTCCGAAGTCACGGTAAACATTCAAAATCCTATTTTCCCTAAACCTGACCGTAACGCTAACCCCAAAATCTAACCTTAACCCTAACTCCTAAACCTAATTATATGCCTAACACTAATTCTACCTTCACCCCCTAGAAATAGCATTTGAGCTTGTAGGGACTAACAAAAATGTGTTTGTGTTAGTTTACTATTTGTGTGTGGCATATACCCACAAGTATAGTTAAACACATCCATAGATGGATGACTGGGATTTCACTGTAAACACACACACACACACACACACACACACACACACACACACACACACACACACACACACACACACACACACACACACACACACACACACACACACACACACACACACACACACACACACACACACACACACACACACACACACACACACAGGAGGAGGAATAGAAAGGAGAACTGAGGAAGTGTGGAAGTTTGTGTGGGTGTGATAAAAATGTATAGATACAATTGACTAAGTCAGATTTAAGATTCTGCTTGATAAACAGTCTTCATTGAGATATAAAAAGTGTGTGCTCTTGTGTGTGTGTGGTTCCAATAATGTGCGGTATCATGTTTATTGGCAAACAATGTGTTGTGATATTGCACAATAACCGTTCTGAGAGAAACCACATACCTCATTTTTAAAGTCTGGTTCTTCTTGTATCAGTACAAATGGGAGATTTTGTTGTTGTTGCTATTTCAATGTTTTTTCTTATCTGGTTAAAGACCAATGCAACTTCCCTAAAAACATTATTGAAATTAACCTTGAACTTGCTCAACTGTGCTTTAAAAACATATTCTAGCCCATTTGGAGCCGGTCCAAGCGATTGTGGGACAAAACGTCCTCCTGCAATGCCCCTGCAAGAAGAGAAACGAGAGAATGGACATGAAATGGCAATTAGAAGACCATACCACCGTGCTTCACCACAGTGGAAGTCATAACACCACAAACATCGGGGAGGGATATGAAAACAGGGTCAGTCTCTTTCAGAATGAAGATAAGGAAAACTGTTCCCTGCTCCTCTCAGGCATCACTGTCGCAGACAATGGGATGTACAAATGCTTCTTTCAAACCGAGACTTTGGTCTACATTCACATCACTCTGCATGTGATTGGTAAGACATTTGTTTTGCTTGTTTTTTGTTGTTGTTGTTTATTGTCATTCTGCTATTGGTTGATTTATTTGTTTTCTTCCGCCCCTTTTTCTACTTCATAAATGACTCCATTTCAGGCATGCTGCAGTTGATTTATCTCCTCTCTGCTCTCCAGCCAGCTACAGTGTCTGTATGTACCAGGTACTAGACCAGGCTTCGATGGGTTCCGGATGGGGAGAGAGGTTCAGGGTGTACCAGTGTAAAGCCAACGGGGGATACCCAAAGGGCCAGATTCACTGGAAGATGGGTGGACATCCTCTGGTGAACACCTCCAGGAGGGATGAGACCCACCTGGATAACTCTACAGGACTATACAGTCTGACCAGCATCCTGACCATGGATCGGAGTCAGGGTGACAAACTGCAGTGTATGGTGGAGAACACAGACCAGGCTTCTAAACTCAACTCCACCTGCAAGGAAAAGCCTGGTGAGTACACGGGACTAGTGACAGGGTCAGGAGTTTCAGCCCCATAGTCATTTCATTGAAGAATGTTGGTTAGAGTCTCAGCTTGTACCCCAAAATCCCAAAACATCTGCATAGGAATGCATGAGAATGAAAAGCTAGGAGTGGGTGCATGCGTATGTATGTGAAAGTGCATGAGGGTGAGGGAATCTAGGGGCAAGCACAGGCATAAACACAGAAAAGGTTAAAAAACTACGCTAGAGTGAAACTACAGAGAAACAACAGCGTTATCTTTGGGACTAAACTATTAGCATTACCAATGATGTAGTGGTTCCTCTGACTGAACACAAATGTTTGGATAAAAATTAAGAAGCTGGAATACACAGTGATGTGTTGTAGAGTAGTAGACAAAGAAAGTTACACTGCTGTGACAAATAGGGAGGAAGTTAGAGTTTCATTTGGAAAGTCTTCTCACCACTTGGTCAATTTACACTAAGAGGTCTGCCTTTTCAAATTCCTCAGCTTTTTGGCTTCTCCGTCTCTCATCTAAAACACGTTTTTGGAGCATGTCATAGTTTGTATGAACTATTTCTATGTTTTCTGTTTCCTCTCTGCTTTCCAGTATACATTAGAGAGAGTCTATTGGAGAGTCCTGATAAAGTAGCAGTAGCAGCAGGTGTGTCTGTCAGCGTGGTTGTGATGCTTGTTGCGGGAGTCCTGCTGGTGATCTTCTTACTGACTAGATGTCACCGGCGTGAAACATCAACGGTGAGCCCTTGTCCTTATTATACCACTGTGATATCAGTCCGAGTGTTAATGCTGCTTGGATCTAGAAAAAATGCCAGCATCTGGGCACAAATCAGAGCGCAAACTGCAAAGGTGTTAGAAATACAAATAAAAAAGAGTAATAAGACTAACAAACCTCATACCGAACTTGCACCTTCAATCTGATATTGATGCACCTAAATAGTGATTGAATAGAGCAGTTTCAGTCCTTGTGTGTGACTGATTCATGTTTTGTTTTCCCTGGAAGAAGCAGAGAGACACAGAGGAAAGAAGCGTGACCCAGCAGTTGAACATGTATGAACACTGAGTGAGTGGAGCATCTTCTCCCTCTGATACAACAATCTCTCCTCAAATGACGGACGACAAAATGGAGGGATGGTGACTTGCAACAAGACAAACTTAAACTTAAAATAATGCCTGTGTTCAAAGTAGCAATGTGGAGCAGCATTGAGCAATGTATTGTAATGTCATGTCTGAACCATATTCTGTGGCAATTATGCAACGAGGCAGGAAGTGAAAGAAGTGGAGAACAGCATGATGGGAGAAATGACTGGTCATTGGACTGAACATGAGCCGAACTCAGTAAATGAAGTCCAGAGAAATCCCAAGAAATAAAGTAGACCTAAGGCAGCCTGTATATTATAGCGTTGACTAACTACAGGTGCATTCACATTTCTAAGAAGAGAAGCAGATGATACAGGACTACTATAGTTAACAGCCATCATGGAAACTCTTGTTACATACATCTACCGCATGTTCCTGGTGTTACCCATTTGAATCATGTTGATAATTCGCTTTCATGTACAGCAGTCATTTCACAATGTAAATATGAATTTAATTATCTGAATAATGTGAAGACTTTGACATGATCAATGTTTTCATTGCTGCTTATTATTATGATGTAGCTTGCTGTGAAAAAAAGCGTGTCATGGAATGACTAAATCAAAAGATTAGTAACACTTTGGTCCAGGGTCCGTTTTGGTGTATTAACCATATTGGTTAAGCTTACAACACAGAAAGAGCTGATTGGAAATCAGGGAAATAAAATGACTTTTTATAGGTCTTGTCCCAAGGGACTAATACAAGTTTCACATCTGTGTTCATATTTATTTTGTGAGAGAAAAAAACTACAGACATTATACAAATACATTATCCGCCCACCTCTCCCCTTTCCACCCACATGACCTGCTTATTTGAGTACAAATATCAAAGTAGTGATTTTAAACTGTTAATTGTTGAAGTCCATATGTTGATACTTGGTTGCCTGGGTGTTAGGTACAGTGAAGTTAGTCATCATTAAGCAGTAAGAGATTGGCAAGACAAGGGATTGGTTTAGATAAAATGCTTGATAATGATGAAGACAGATTGCCAAAAGCAGAACAATCTGTTTTAAAACTTTTATACCACTTATATTTTATGCTGTAAGTGACAATGCTGTCTGTTTTTCTGTGTGTGAAAGTATTGTTCAGTTGTTTTTATGTGTTTGTACTGTTGGAAAGTAGCTGAAATTCTCTGTCCTCTTCCATCTTGGTGTTTCTTTTTCAAATAAACTATGTACTATGAATATGAAATGAGATAAACCCTATATTAAATGCCATAATAAACCCTATATTAAATGCCATAAAACCTATATTAAATGCCATAATAAACCTTATATTAAAGCACAGCATTGATTGTCACTGCTACGCAGATGATACACAGCCTCACATTTCTGTGTCACCAGAGGATTCTAGCTCCACGGATACATTATTAGACTGTTTTAGTGAGTTAAATAACTTCCTCCAGCTAAATCAAGACAAAACTTGGGTACTTATTGTTGGAGCCAAAGCACAGCGAGAGAATCTAGCAGCATATTTTAATTCACAGGCAATAAAGATAAAACACCAGGTAAAAAACCTAAGTGTTATTTTTACATTTTGAAGTCAATTTCGAATCGCACATTAGGAATGCGACCAAAATTGCTTTATACCAGGAACATTTTGAGGTGTGGATGTTTCTCTCTCAGGCTGATACAGAGAGACTCATCCATGCTTTTATTACATTCAGGGTTGACTACTGTATTGCTCTCCTGTCTGGTCTACCCAAGAAAGCCATTGGTCAACTGCAGAACAGACAGAATGCTGCAGCACGGGTACTGACCAAGATCAGACGGAGAGCACACATTTCATAGGTTTTAAGGTCTCTGTACTGGCTGCCTGTGAGTTCTGTAATGCACATTGCATTGAGTGCATGTCTGAAAAGTTCTATATAAAAAAGCTTGATTTGATTAAATGTCAAAATAAACACAATATTAAATGCTATATTGTAATCGTCCCTCTGTCCTCTGCCACATTGACTTTAAGGATTTGCTCTTTGCAAGAGTCAATTCAGTTTCAACACTATACTTCCCAGACCAATTAAAACCTCATTAAATTGTTGACGTAACTATGGGCATCAGGTAAGGTAAGTCAAGTAATTCAACAATTGAATGTGATATCTCAGCTTACTCATCATCATAAATCAGCCTTAGCCTGATTTCAACTAGAGAGGACGGGTATATTGTAGTCTTGTTCATGTAAAAGATAAACATTTCAAGTTAAGCTATACTAGTCCTAAACATCTGCAAAATAAGGAGTTATATTACTATAACCTTAATCAGAAGTTTTAGATAGTTTTATCTATAGTTTTATAATAGATATTAAACGATGTAGCTATATAGTTTACACAGGGCACACCCATTCTCATAATAGTTTATACGCGTGTTACAGTAATCACAGGAGTATGTCAACCTCCACCTTCACTGGTTTCTCTTCTAATACGACTAACAGATGGTATCACCTACTATCCACCTACTATGTACTTTGAATGTCAATATTCGACTAATAATAAGTTCAAATATATACATCCTTGACAGATGTCTTTGTACGTGTCCTAGAAGTTTCATGATCAAGATCATTTTCTCTCGAGATACAATGATCTTTGATCAAGATAATATTAAAGAATAAAATCTGAAAGGTCAAGAGCACAGGAGGTCGGTGGCACCTTAATTGGGGAGAGCAGGCTAGTGGTAATGGCTGGAGCAGAATAGTATCAAATACATCCCACCCATGATGCCATTCCATTTGCTCTGTTCCAGGCATTATTATGAGCCCTTCTCCCCTAGTTCCTGTGGTGAAGAGTGGATATGAGAGTGTTAGCTACTTCCTGGTTTGCCTAGTTTGATCATAGTCCTTTGTAGCAGTGACGTGTCCAGTTTCGTTGAGATAACTGTTGTTAGAACATGAAACTCCCTCTGCCTCTGTCTCGACAAGCCTGTTTGTGAAATCCTCAGAGGACAACTTTGGCTTAATATTTAGTAATCAAGGGTAATCACTGCTTCCCACAGTTGTGTCAAGTTGGCTGGTAAACCATTCTTGATACACACAGGAAACTGTTGAGCATGAAAAACCCACTTCTCTACACAAACCGGTACGGCTGGCACCTACTAACATACCTCGTTCAAAAGCACTTAAATCTTTTGTCTTGCCCATTCACCCTCTGAATGGCACACATACACAATCCATGTCTCAATTATCACAAGACTTAAAAATCTTTCTTTAACCTGTCTCCTCCTGTTCATCTACACTGTTTGAAGTGATGTTAACAAGTGACATCAATAAGGGATTATAGCTTTCATCTGGTCAGTCTATGTCATGGAAAGAGCAGCTGTCCTTAAATGTTTTGTACAATCAGTGTATATACAGTATACAGTTGGAGTTGGAAGTTTACATACACTTAGGTTGGAGTCATTAAAACCCGTTTTTCAACCACTCCATACATTTCTTGTTAACAAACTATAGTTTTGGCAAGTCGGTTAGGACATCTACTTTGTGCAATGACACAAGTAATTTTTCCAACAATTGTTTACAGACAGATTATTTCAGTTATAATTCACTGCATCACAATTCCAGTGGGTCAGAAGTTAACATACATTAAGTTGACTGTGCCTTTAAACAGCTTGGAAAATTCCATAGAATTATGGCTTTAGAAGCTTCTGATAGGCTAGTTGACAATATTTTAGTCTATTGGAGGTGTACCTGTGGATGCATTTCAAGACCTACCTTCAAACTCAGTGCCTCTTTTCTTGACATCATGGGAAAATCAAAAGAAATCAGCCAAGACCTCAGATATTTTTTGTAGACCTCCACATGTCTGGTTCATCCTTGGGAGCAATTTCCAAAGGGCTTCATCTGGTCAGTTAGGATCACCACTTTATTTTAAGAATGTGAAATGTCAGAATAATATTAGAGAGAATGATTTATTTCAGATTGTATTTCTTTCAACACATTCCCAGTTGGTCAGAAGTTTACAAACACTCAATTAGTATTTGGTAGCATTGCCTTTAAATTGTTTAACTTGGGTCAATCGTTTTCGGGTAGCTTTCCACAAGCTTCCCACAATAAGTTGGGTAAATTTTGGCCCATTCCTCCTGACAGAGCTGGTGTAACTGAGTCAGGCCTCCTTGCTCGCACGCACTTTTTCAGTTCTGCCCGTAAATGTTCTATAGGATTGAGGTCAGGGCTTTGTGATGGCCACTCCAATAACTTGACTTTGTTGTCCTTAAGCCATTTTGCCACAACCTTGGAAGTACGCTTGGGGTCATTGTCCATTTGGAAAACCCATTTGCGACCGAGCTTTAACTTCCTGACTGATGTCTTGAGATGTTGCTTCAATACATCCACATAATCTTCCTTCCACATGATGCCATCTATGTTGTGAAGTGCACCAGTCCCTCCTGCAGCAAAGCACCCCCATAACATGATGCTATCACCCCCATGCTTCATGGTTGGGATGGTGTTCTTCGGCTTGCAAGCCTCCCCCCTTTTTCCTCCAAACATAACGATGGTCATTATGGCCAAACAGTTCTATTTTTGTTTCATCAGATCAGAGGACATTTCTCCAAAAAAGTACGATCTTTGTCCCCATGTGTAGTTGGAAACCATAGTCTGGCTTTATGGCGGTTTTTGAGCAGTGGCTTCTTCCTTGATGAGCGGCCTTTCAGGTTATGTCGATATAGGACTAGTTTTACTGTGGACATAGATAATTTTGTAACTGTTTCGTCCATCATATTCACAAGGTCCTTTGCTGTTGTTCTGGGATTGATTTGCACGTTTCGCACCAAAGTACGTTCATTTCTAGGAGACAGAACGCGTCTCTTTCCTGAGCGGTATGACGGCTGCATGGTCCCATGGTGTTTATACTTGCGTACTATTGTTTGTACAGATGAACATGGTACCTACAGGCATTTGTACCCACTGTATATAGCCTCGCTGTTGTTATTAACTGCTGCTCTTATCTCTTACTTTTGTAATGTATTTTCTTAACACCCTAACCCTAACCCTAATTAGAGTGACCTGATGGGCAAAATACAAAAAGGCTTCTACTTCCAGCTTATACATACAATACACATTTTACGGACAGAGTATACTGTACATTAGTCATCATGCCTTTTTGTTATTTCTAGTCCTGTCACGCCTTGGTCATTGTATTTTGTGTTTTTGTTATATGTTTGGTTAGGCCAGGGTGTGACATGGGTTTATATGTTGTTTTTCGTATTGGGGTTTGTAGTATTTGGGATCGCGGCTGATTAGGGGTGTTGTATAGGCTTGGCTGCCTGAGGCGATTCTCAATCAGAGTCAGGTGATTCTCGTTGTCTCTGATTGGGAACCGTATTTAGGTAGCCTGAGTTTCGCTTTGTATTTCGTGAGTGATTGTTCCTGTCTCTGTGTAGTGTTCACCAGATAGGCTGTAATAGGTTTCTCGTTCCGTTTGTTGTTTTTGTATTGAGTTATTTCATGTATCGTTCCGTTTTCATTCATTAAAGATCATGAGTAACAAACACGCTGCATTTCGGTCCGACTCTCTTCTTTCTACAAACGAAGAACGCCGTTACAAGTCCAAACCTGCAGCTCCACCCAACCCCTCCCATCTATCACCATCCAGTTTAACACCATTCAGTTTAGATTTTATATATATCATTCAACTGTGCTGTGATGTTTCACAAAAGTTAAGAATGTTTTTATTCTGATAGTTTCTACAGATTGTAAATTAAAGACATTTTTTTGCGAAGAGTATTATTATATTATTTATTAATTGACTATGGCTTTTCAAACCACCCAGCAGTGCTCTTTGCAGAGTTAACTCCAGGTAAATGTTGCAATTCTTCAGCCATTCCTTAACCCTCGACCAAAAACAAGCTACATATGGACAGTCCCAAAACAAGTGATCTAATGATTCTGTATCTTTGCAGCAAAGTCTTCAGGGCTAGGATGGTTGTATCCCCCATACAGTGCAATCAGGAAGTATTCAGACCTCTTGACTTTTTCCACATTTTGCTACGTTAGTCTTATTAAACTTGATTACATCATTTATCCCCCCTCATCAATCTACACACAATACTTCATAATGACAAAGCAAAAATGTTTTTTTTTCTTTTAAATTTAGCAAATATATTCAAAGTAAAACATTGCTTCCAAACTTCTTCCATTTTAGAATGATGGAGGCCACTGTGTTCTTGGGGACCTTCAATGCTGCAGAAATGTTTTGGTACCCTTCCCCTGATCTGTTTCTCGACACAATCCTGTCTCAAAGCTCTACAGACAATTCCTTTGACCTCATGGCTCTGTTTTTGCTCTGGCATGTCCTGTCCACTATGGGACCTTATATAAACAGGTATGTGCCTTTCCAATCAGTTGAATTTACTTACCACAGGTGGACTCCAATCAAGTTAATATTTTTTTTATTTTACCCCCTTTTTCTCCCCAATTTCGTGGTATCCAATTGTTAGTAGCTACTATCTTGTCTCATCGCTACAACTCCCGTACGGGAGTAATGCGTCCTCCGATACACAACCCAACCAGCCGCACTGTTTCTTAACACAGCACGCATCCAACCTGGAAGCCAGCCGCACCAATGTGTCGGAGGAAACAGTGCACCTGGCAACCTTGGTTAGCGCATACTGCGCCCGGCCCGCCACAAGAGTTGCTGGTGCACGATGAGACAAGGATATACCTACCGGCCAAACCCTCCTAAACCCGGACGACGCTAGGCCAATTGTGCGTCGCCCCACGGACCTCCCGGTCACGGCCTGTTTACAACAGAGCCTGGGCGCGAACCCAGAGTCTCTGGTGGCCACTGCGCCATCCAATCAAGTTTTAGAAACATCTCAAGGATGATCAATGGGCAACTGAGCTCAATTGAGTCTAAAAACCTGTTTTGACTTTGTCATGATGGGGTATTGGGTAGATAGATGAGGGGGAAAACATTTGAGTCTAAAAACCTGTTTTGACTTTGTCATGATGGGGTATTGGGTAGATAGATGAGGGGGAAAACATTTGAGTCTAAAAACCTGTTTTGACTTTGTCATGATGGGGTATTGGGTAGATAGATGAGGGGGAAAACATTTGAATACATTGAAGAATAAAGCTGTAATGTTACAAAATGTGGAAGAAAGTCAAGGGGTCTGAAGACTTTCCGAATGCACTGTATATATAAATTCTAGTCGTACTTTATCAAAAGCCTTTTCAAAGTCAGCTGTGAACACCTGGCCTGGTTTTCATAGTGTTATGTTGTTTCCAGTGCCTGTCTTATATTATCTCCAATGTGTTGTCCATGAAAAAACCTGTCTGATTAGGATGAATAATATTCAGCAATACCTTTTAAATTCAATGTGCTATGCATGTTTGCTAGAATTTCATCACAACACTGAAGTGTGAGGGGAGTGTAAGGGGACTCCAATTTTTTTAATGGACTCATCATTATATTTACCACATGGTTACTGTTTCAGTAATAGTGAAATCAGTCCTTCTTGTTGAGTATCGGATAGTCAACCATTTTTATAGGAGTGGTCCAAACATGCCATTACACCATAGATTACTTGTCAACAGTATTTTTATGTTATATAGCATTTTCTGAAATTGACCATATTAAATTATCATTGTAATTGTGCACACATTGATGTCAGATATGCACCTACTCCAAAGCTCTGTTGCTGATGACCGGGTTGAATGCAGGAGCAGATTTCAGGAGCAGGACAAGACACCCTCTTTTTGACTGATGACTGACATTAGGGCATGTATGTGATAGGCCTATCTGGATTATATGATTAGGATGGTCATAATGTTTCATGACAGTCAATCAAATGTATTTATAAGGCCCTTCTTAAAATCAGCTGATGTCACAAAGTGCTGTGAAGAAACCCAGCCTAAAACCCCAAACAGCAAGCAATGCAGGTGTAGAAGCACGGTGGCTGGGAAAAACTCCCTAGAAAGGCCAAAACCTAGGAAGAAACTTAGAGAGGAACCAGGCTATGATCTGTGGCCAGTCCTCTTCTGGCTGTGCCGGGTGGAGATTATAACAGAACATGGCGAAGGTGTTCAAATGTTCATAGATGACCAGCATGGTCAAATAATAATAATCACAGTGGTTGTCAAGGGTGCAACAGGTCAGCACCTCAGGAGTAAATGTCAGTTGGCTTTTCATAGCTGATCATTCAGAGTATCTCTACCGCTCCTGCTGTCTCTAGAGAGTTGAAAACAGCAGATATGGGACAGGTTGCACGTCCGGTGAACAGGTCAGGGTTCCATAGCCGCAGGCAGAACAGTTGAAACTGGAGCAGCAGCACGGCCAGGTGGACTGGGGACAGCAAGGAGTCATCAGGCCAGGTAGTCCTGAGGCATGGTCCTAGGGCTCAGGTTCTCTGAGTGAGTGAGTGAGTGAGTGAGTGAGTGAGTGAGTGAGTGAGTGAGTGAGTGAGTGAGTGAGTGAGTGAGTGAGTGAGTGAGTGAGTGAGTGAGTGAGAGAGAGAGAGAGAGAGAGAGAGAGAGAGAGAGAGAGAGAGAGAGAGAGAGAGAGAGAGAGAGAGAGAGAGAGAGAAAGAAAGCAAGCTGTCCTTGGAACAGTCTTGATATGTTCGTCAAAAGAGAGATCAGGGTCCAGAGTAACACCGAGGTCCTTCACAATTTTATTTGAGACGACTGTACAACCATCAAGATTAATTGTCAGATTCAACAGAAGATCTCTTTGTTTCTTGGGACCTAGAACAAGCATCTCTGTTTTGTCCGAGTTTAAAAGTAGAACATTTGCAGCCATCCACTTCCTTATGTCTGAAACACAGGCTTCCAGGAAGGGCAATTTTGGGGCTTCACCATGTTTCATCGAAACTTACAGCTGTGTGTCATCCGCATAGCAGTGATAGTTAACATTATGTTTCCGAATGACATCACCAAGAGGTAAAATATAATGAAAACAATAGTGGTCCTCAAACGTAACCTTGATGAACACCGAAATTTACAGTTGATTTGTCAGAGGACAAATCCATCCACAGAGACAAACTGATATCTTTCTGACAGATAAGATCTAAACCAGGCCAGAACTTGTCTGTGTAGACCAATTTGGGTTTCCAATCTCTCCAAAAGCATGTGGTGATCGATGGTATCAAAAGCAGCACTAAGGTCTAGGAGCACGAGGACAGATGCAGAGCAATGGTCTGACGCCATTATAATGTCATTTACCACCTTCAGAAATGCAGTCTCAGTGCTATGATGGGATCTAAAACCAGACTGAAGCGTTTCGTATACATTGTTTGTCTTCAGGAAGGCAACAGCTTTTTCATTTTTTTTGAGTGGAATGGGAGATTCGATATAGCCCGATATTTTTATTTATTTTCTGCGTCAAGGTTTGGCTTTTTCAAGAGAGGCTCAATTACTGTCACTTTTAGTGAATTTGGTACACATCCGGTGGATAGAGAGCTGTGTATTATGTTCAACATAGGAGGGCCAAGCACAGGAAGCAGCTCTTTCAGTAGTTTAGTTTGAATTTCATCAATGTGTCAAGAGATATAGAACTAAAAAACTTGAGTGTCTCTCTTGATCCTAGGTCCTGGCAGAGTTGTGCAGACTCAGGACAACTGAGCTTTGGAGGAATACGCAGATTTAAAGAGGAGTCTGTAATTTGCTTTCTAATGATCATGATCTTTTCCTCAAAGAAGTTCATGAATTTATCACTGCTGAAGTGAAAACCATCCTCTCTAGTTAGCTTTGCAACAGTATCAAGAATACATTTCGGATTGTTCTTATTTCCCTCAATTAAGTTGGAAAAAAAGGATGATCGAGCAGCAGTGAGGGCTCTTCGATACTGCACGGTACCGTCTTTCCAAGCTAGTCGGAAGACTTACAGTTTGGTGTGGTGCCATTTGCGTTCCAATTTTCTGGAAGCTTGCTTCAGAGCTCAGGTATTTTCTGTATACCAGGGAGCTATTTTCTTATGAAAAATGTTTTTTGTTTTTAGGGGTGCGACTGCATCTAGGGTATTGTGCAAGGTTAAATTGAGTTCCTCAGTTAGGTGGTTAACTGATTTTTGTACTCTGACGTCCTTGGGTAGGCAGAGGGAGTCTGGAAGGGCATCTAGGAATCTTTGTGTTGTCTGTGAATTTATAGCACGACTTTTGATGTTCCTTGGTTGGGGTCTGAGCAGATTATTTGTTGCAATTGCAAACAAAATAAAATAGTGGTCCGATAGTCCAGGATTATGAGGAAAATCATTAAGATCCACATCATGTATTCCACGGGACAAAACTAGGTCCAGAATATGACTGTGGCAGTGAGTAGGTCCAGAGACATTGGACAAAACCCACTGAGTCGATGATGGCTCTGAAAGCCTTTTGGAGTGGGTCTGTGGACTTTTCCATGTGAATATTAAAGTCACCAAAAATTAGAATATTATCTGCCATGACTACAGCGTCCGATAGGAATTCAGGGAACTCGGTGAGGAAGGCTGTATATGGCCCAGGAGGCCTGTAAACAGTAGCTATAAAAAGTGATTGAGTAGGCTGCATAGATTTCATGACTAGAAGCTCAAAAGATGAAAACGTCTGTTTTTTTTGTAAATTGACATTTGCTATCACACCTCCGCATTTGCGGGATGCTCGAGGGATATGGTCACTAGTGTTACCAGGAGGTGAGGCCTCACACAGTCAGTTCATCAGGCTTAAGCCATGTTTCAGTCAGGCCAATCACATCAATATTATTATCCGTGATTAGTTCATTGACTATAATGGCCTTGGAAGTGAGGGATCTAACATTAAGTAGCCCTATTTTGAGATGTAAGGTATCACAATCTCTTTCAATAATGGCAGGAATGGAGGAGTTCTTTATTCCAGTGAGATTGCTAAGGCGAACATCGCCATGTTTAGTTTTGACCAACCCAGGTCGAGGCACAGACACGGTCTCAATGGGGATAGCTGAGCTGATTACACTGACCGTGCTAGTGGCAGACTCCACTAAGCTGGCAGGCTGGCTAACAGCCCGCTACCTGGCCTGCACCCTATCTCATTGTGGAACTAGGGGAGTTAGAGCCCTATCTATGTTCGTAGATAAGATGAGAGCACACCTCCAGCTAGGATGGAGTCCGTCACTCCTCAACAGGCCAGGCTTGGTCCTGTTTGTGGGCGAGTCCCAGAAAGAGGGCCAATTATCTACAAATTCTATCTTTTGGGAGGGGCAGAAAACATTTTTCAACCAGCGATTGAGTTGTGAGACTGCTGTAGAGCTCATCAATCTCCATAACTGGGAGGGGGCCAGAGACAATTAATCAATGCTGACATCTTTCTAGCTGATTTACACGATGAAGCTATGTTGCGCTTGGTGACCTCTGACTGTTTCATCCTAACATCGTTGGTGCCGACGTGGATAACAATATCCCTATACTCTCTACACTCGCTAGTTTCAGCTTAAGCCAGCACCATCTTCAGATTAGCCTTAACGTTGGTAGCCCTGCCCCCTGGTTAACAGTGTATGATCGCTGGATGATTCGTTTTAAGTCTAATACTGCGGGTAATGGATTCGCCAATGACTAGGGTTTTCAATTTGTCAGAGCTATTGGTGGGAGTCTTCGGCGTCTCAGACCCCGTAATGGGAGGAGTAGAGTCCTCCTCATGCCTTTTGCACACATTGTATATAGACTGCCCATTTTTTCTACTGTGTTATTGACTTGTTAATTGTTTATTCCATGTGTAACTCAGTGTTGTCTGTTCACACTGCTATGCTTTATCTTGGCCAGGTCGCAGTTGCAAATGAGAACTTGTTCTCAACTAGCCTACCTGGTTAAATAAAGGTGAAATAAAAAATAAATAAATAAATAAAAGACCAGAGAAGGCTTGGACTCTGACTCCGACTTGGCTGAATGAGCAACACCGGTTGAGCATTCCTACAGCGTTTCCTTCCAGAAGCCATGAGAAAGTTGTCTAACGATTGTGTCTGAAGCTGGGCTTGGAGCACAGCTAACCTCGACGTAAGGCGATCGTTCTCCTGTATATTATATTACAGCGACTGCAATTAGAAGGCATCATGTTAATGTTACTAATTAGCTTCGGCTGGTGGAGGTCCTGACAAACCACGTCCAGATAAAGCGTCCGGAGTGAACAAGTTGAATGAAAAAAAGTTGGGCGAGGGAAACACTAAGTATATAAACAGTAATTAAAAAGTAAAAACCGTAAAGTTGGCAGGTAGCAAAGTAAGGTTAGCAACAAAACGCACAGCAGCACGTAAACAAGTCTACAAGTTGTGTCACTACAAGAGTGTCAAAGTGTATTTTCTTAGTCCAAGTAAAGTGACACAGGATGGTCATAATGCTTCTTGACAGGGTCATAAACTATATTTTCAACAAGTTATTTAAAATATGATGGAAAAAAACATGACTGCAAATAATGAATTACAACAAAGGATATAAGAAACAAACGAAAGGAAACTTCTTTGGCAGAGAAAAAACACATTTGAATAAATGTGGGTTTTGACACTTATGTAGGTGTCATAACCAGCCATAAAAAACTCAATATATGTTACAACAGGTGTAAATGTGTTTGACAGTGTACTGACCATATTATGACAGGTTATGACAAGTTATGTCAGCTGTTATGACATATTATGACATGGTTATGACCGTGTAATGATGTGTTATGACGCTAGGTGTCAAGTGAAGTGTTACCAAACATGCTGATAACGGTCCTCTGAGTACATCAGGAAAAAGGTTTGATATACCTCAACTGGTATTCTCATCCAGCCCAGGGATTTCATGGACTTAAAGGCTTTAATTGCATCAAGAAGTTCCTCCTCCGTAATTTGGCCTTCACATGAGTCTTTCTGTACAGCTGTTAGTTTTACTTTATTAATAGGAAAAAAAATCCTTACAATGAACTTTGGTTAGTGGAAATTTAAATTAAAACATATTCTTAAAGTACTTTTCTTCCTCTTTCAAAATATTGTTTGCTGAATCATGGGTGACAAGTTGCAGTAAATTATTTTTGGTAGCATTTATATGTTGAAGATTAACAAAGAATTTGGTGCATTTTTCTGCATATTCCACCCAGTTGCTGCAAACTTAGCTATACTTGAGTGTCTGAATAGGGGAGGAACTGAAGTGGAAACAGGAAGAGCAGATGAGGGGGAGCAAAGATGAGCAGTGAAGCTTAACAAGACACAAGACACATACTTTTGTATAAGATATGTGTAAGATATGAAACATATCCATGACGGTCCTCTTAATCCTGTTTTTACACTGGAGAGGTAAAGTGCACTGTAGCCTACAGATCACACATACCATTGTCTCGTTCATCTTCCAGGGCTGAGTATTTCAGTGAATCCTATTTATATGGACTTATGATAACCCTTTCCTCATTGTCATTTAATGTAATTTATCCTGATTTAGCCCGAGCCATGTGTATAAGGAGGCTAAATGGTTCAGGTTGGTAAAGCCACAGATTATCCAGATCAGTTGCATAGCCAGAAATTTGTTGGTGGGTGGAACAACAGGTATACCGGGATGTCACCTGTCCTATATACAGTGCCTTGGAAAGTATTCGGCCCCCTTGAACTTTGCGACCTTTTGCCACATTTCAGGCTTCAAACATAAAGATATAAAACTGTATTTATTTGTGAAGAATCAACAACAAGTGGGACACAATCATGAAGTGGAATGACATTTATTGGAACTTTTTTAACAAATCAAAAACTGACAAATTGGGCGTGCAAAATTATTCAGCCCCTTTACTTTCAGTGCAGCAAACTCTCTCCAGAAGTTCAGTGAGGATCTCTGAATGATCCAATGTTGACCTAAATGACTAATGATGATAAATACAATCCACCTGTGTGTAATCAAGTCTCCGTATAAATGCACCTGCACTGTGATAGTCTCAGAGGTCCGTTAAAAGCGCAGAGAGCATCATGAAGAACAAGGAACACACCAGGCAGGTCCGAGATACTGTTGTGAAGAAGTTTAAAGCCGGATTTGGATACAAAAAGATTTCCCAAGCTTTAAACATCCCAAGGAGCACTGTGCAAGCGATAATATTGAAATGGAAGGAGTATCGTACCACTGCAAATCTACCAAGACCTGGCCGTCCCTCTAAACTTTCAGCTCATACAAGGAGAAGACTGATCAGAGATGCAGCCAAGAGGCCCATGATCACTCTGGATGAACTGCAGAGATCTACAGCTGAGGTGGGAGACTCTGTCCATAGGACAACAATCAGTCGTATATTGCACAAATTATGGAAGAGTGGCAAGAAGAAAGCCATTTCTTAAACATATCCATAAAAAGTGTTGTTTAAAGTTTGCCACAAGCCACCTGGGAGACACACCAAACATGTGGAAGAAGGTGCTCTGGTCAGATGAAACCAAAATTGAACTTTTTGGCAACAATGCAAAACGTTATGTTTGGCGTAAAAGCAACACAGATGGTCACCCTGAACACACCATCCCCACTGTCAAACATGGTGGTGGCAGCATCATGGTTTGGGCCTGCTTTTCTTCAGCAGGGACAGGGAAGATGGTTAAAATTGATGGGAAGATGGATGGAGCCAAATACTGTCATGTTTTGTCATTTATTATCATGTCTTGTCCCTGTGCTTCCCATTCTATTCGTTTCCCTCTGCTGGTCTTATTAGGTTCTTTCCCTCTTTCTATCCCTCTCTCTCCCCCTCCCTCTCTCACTCTCTCGCTCTCTCTTCTCTCTATCGTTCCGTTCCTGCTCCCAGCTGTTCCTATTCCCCTAATCATCATTTAGTCTTCCCACACCTGTTCCCGATCCTTTTCCCTGATTAGAGTCCCTATTTCTCTCCTTGTTTCCCGTACCTGCCCTGTCGGATCCTCATTTATAATTCACCGTGCTGTGTCTATGTTTTGCCCTGTCGTGTCGTGTTTCCCTCAGATGCTGCGTGGTGAGCAGGTGTCTGAGTCTGCTAGGTTCAAGTGCCTTCCCGAGGCAACCTGCAGTTCTCGATCAAGTCTCCAGTCTGTTCTCGTCTTTACGTGTAGTATTATGCTTTTTGTTTTGTAAAGTTTATTCTGGATTAAATACTCTGTTTTCGCCAAGTCGCTTTTGGGTCCTCATTCACCTGCATGACAGAAGGATCCGACCGAGGAATGGACCCAGCGACTACAGACGCTCGTAACACTGCCGTCGAGATCCAAGGAGCCATGCTCGGCAGACACGAGCAGGAATTGTCTGCTGCTCGCCATGCCGTGGAGAGCCTGGCCGCTCAGGTTTCCGACCTCTCTGGACAGTTCCAGAGTCTTCGTCTCGTGCCACCTGTTACTTCCTGGCCTGCCGAGCCTCCAGAACCTAGGGTTAATAACCCACCTTGCTACTCCGGGCAGCCCACTGAGTGCCGCTCCTTTCTCACCCAGTGTGAGATTGTGTTCTCTCTCCAACCCAACACATACTCTAGAGAGAGAGCTCGGGTTGCTTACGTCATTTCACTCCTTACTGGCCGGGCCCGAGAGTGGGGCACAGCTATCTGGGAGGCAAGGGCTGATTGTTCTAACAATTACCAGAACTTTAAAGAGGAGATGATTCGGGTTTTTGACCGTTCAGTTTTTGGTGGGGAGGCTTCTAGGGTCCTGGCTTCCCTATGCCAAGGTGATCGATCCATAACGGATTACTCTATAGAGTTTCGTACTCTTGCTGCCTCTAGTGACTGGAACGAGCCGGCGCTGCTCGCTCGTTTTCTGGAGGGACTCCACACAGTGGTCAAAGATGAGATTCTCTCTCGGGAGGTTCCTTCCAGTGTGGACTCTTTGATTGCTCTCGCCATCCGCATAGAACGACGGGTAGATCTTCGTCACCAGGCTCGTGGAAGAGAGCTCGCATCAACGGTGTTTCCCTGCTCCGCATCGCAACCATCTCCCTCCTCTGGCTCTGAGACTGAGCCCATGCAGCTGGGAGGGATTCGCATCTCGACTAAGGAGAGGGAACGGAGGATCACCAACCGCCTGTGCCTCTATTGCGGATTTGATGGACATTTTGTTAATTCATGTCCAGTAAGAGGCCAGAGCCCATCAGTAAGCGGAGGGCTACTGGTGAGCGCTACTACTCAGGTCTCTTCATCTAGATCTTGTACTACTATGTCGGTCCATCTACGCTGGACCGGTTCGGGTGCTACATGCAGTGCCTTGATTGACTCTGGGGCTGAGGGTTGTTTCATGGACGAAGCATGGGTTCGGAAACATAACATTCCTTTCAGACAGTTAGACAAGCCTACGCCCATGTTTGCCTTAGATGGTAGTCATCTTCCCAGTATCAGATTTGAGACACTACCTTTAACTCTCACAGTATCTGGTAACCACAGTGAGACTATTTCTTTTTTGATTTTTCGTTCACCTTTCACACCTGTTGTTTTGGGTCATCCCTGGCTAGTATGTCATAATCCTTCTATTAATTGGTCTTGTAATTCTATCCTATCCTGGAACGTATCTTGTCATGTGAAGTGCTTAATGTCTGCCATCCCTCCCATTTCTTCTGTCCCCACTTCTCAGGAGGAACCTGGCGATTTGACAGGAGTGCCGGAGGAATATCATGATCTGCGCACGGTCTTCAGTCGGTCCCGAGCCAACTCCCTTCCTCCTCACCGGTCGTATGATTGTAGTATTGATCTCCTTCCGGGGACCACTCCTCCTCGGGGTAGACTATACTCTCTGTCGGCTCCCGAACGTAAGGCTCTCGAGGATTATTTATCTGTGTCTCTTGACGCCGGTACCATAGTGCCTTCTTCCTCTCCGGCCGGGGCGGGGTTCTTTTTTGTTAAGAAGAAGGACGGTACTCTGCGCCCCTGCGTGGATTATCGAGGGCTGAATGACATAACGGTTAAGAATCGTTATCCGCTTCCCCTTATGTCATCAGCCTTCGAGATTCTGCAGGGAGCCAGGTGCTTTACTAAGTTGGACCTTCGTAACGCTTACCATCTCGTGCGCATCAGAGAGGGGGACGAGTGGAAAACGGCGTTTAACACTCCGTTAGGGCATTTTGAGTACCGGGTTCTGCCGTTTGGTCTCGCCAATGCGCCAGCTGTTTTTCAGGCATTAGTTAATGATGTTCTGAGAGACATGCTGAACATCTTTGTTTTTGTCTATCTTGACGATATCCTGATTTTTTCACCATCACTCGAGATTCATGTTCAGCACGTTCGACGTGTTCTACAGCGCCTTTTAGAGAATTGTCTCTACGTAAAGGCTGAGAAGTGCTCTTTTCATGTCTCCTCCGTTACTTTTCTCGGTTCCGTTATTTCCGCTGAAGGCATTCAGATGGATTCCGCTAAGGTCCAAGCTGTCAGTGATTGGCCCGTTCCAAGGTCACGTGTCGAGTTGCAGCGCTTTTTAGGTTTTGCTAATTTCTATCGGCGTTTCATTCGTAATTTTGGTCAAGTTGCTGCCCCTCTCACAGCTCTTACTTCTGTCAAGACGTGTTTTAAGTGGTCCGGTTCCGCCCAGGGAGCTTTTGATCTTCTAAAAGAACGTTTTACGTCCGCTCCTATCCTCGTTACTCCTGACGTCACTAGACAATTCATTGTCGAGGTTGACGCTTCAGAGGTAGGCGTGGGAGCCATTCTATCCCAGCGCTTCCAGTCTGACGATAAGGTTCATCCTTGCGCTTATTTTTCTCATCGCCTGTCGCCATCTGAGCGCAACTATGATGTGGGTAACCGTGAACTCCTCGCCATCCGCTTAGCCCTAGGCGAATGGCGACAGTGGTTGGAGGGGGCGACCGTTCCTTTTGTCGTTTGGACAGACCATAAGAACCTTGAGTACATCCGTTCTGCCAAACGACTTAATGCCCGTCAAGCTCGTTGGGCGTTGTTTTTCGCTCGTTTCGAGTTTGTGATTTCTTACCGTCCGGGTAGCAAGAACACCAAGCCTGATGCCTTATCCCGTCTTTTTAGTTCTTCTGTGGCTTCTACTGATCCCGAGGGATTCTTCCTTATGGGCGTGTTGTCGGGTTGACAGTCTGGGGAATTGAAAGACAGGTTAAGCAAGCACTCACGCACACTGCGTCGCCGCGCGCTTGTCCTAGTAACCTCCTTTTCGTTCCTGTTTCCACTCGTCTGGCTGTTCTTCAGTGGGCTCACTCTGCCAAGTTAGCTGGTCATCCCGGTGTTCGAGGCACTCTTGCGTCTATTCGCCAGCGATTTTGGTGGCCGACTCAGGAGCGTGACACGCGCCGTTTCGTGGCTGCTTGTTCGGACTGCGCGCAGACTAAGTCGGGTAACTCTCCTCCTGCCGGTCGTCTCAGACCGCTCCCCATTCCTTCTCGACCATGGTCTCACATCGCCCTAGACTTCATTACCGGTCTGCCTTTGTCTGCGGGGAAGACTGTGATTCTTACGGTTGTCGATAGGTTCTCTAAGGCGGCACATTTCATTCCCCTCGCTAAACTTCCTTCCGCTAAGGAGACGGCACAAATCATTATCGAGAATGTGTTCAGAATTCATGGCCTCCCGTTAGACGCCGTTTCAGACAGAGGCCCGCAATTCACGTCACAGTTTTGGAGGGAGTTCTGTCGTTTGATTGGTGCGTCCGTCAGTCTCTCTTCCGGGTTTCATCCCCAGTCTAACGGTCAAGCAGAGAGGGCCAATCAGACGATTGGTCGCATACTACGCAGCCTTTCTTTCAGAAACCCTGCGTCTTGGGCAGAACAGCTCCCTGGGCAGAATACGCTCACAACTCGCTTCCTTCGTCTGCTACCGGGTTATCTCCGTTTCAGAGTAGTCTGGGTTACCAGCCTCCTCTATTCTCTTCCCAGCTTGCCGAGTCCAGCGTTCCCTCCGCTCAAGCGTTTGTCCAACGTTGTGAGCGCACCTGGAGGAGGGTGAGGTCTGCACTTTGCCGCTACAGGGCACAGACTGTGAGAGCCGCCAATAAACGCAGGATTAAGAGTCCTAGGTATTGTTGCGGCCAGAGAGTGTGGCTTTCCACTCGCAACCTTCCTCTTACGACAGCTTCTCGTAAGTTGACTCCGCGGTTCATTGGTCCGTTCCGTG
Organism: Oncorhynchus gorbuscha; assembly: GCF_021184085.1. Classification (NCBI taxonomy): domain Eukaryota; kingdom Metazoa; phylum Chordata; class Actinopteri; order Salmoniformes; family Salmonidae; genus Oncorhynchus; species Oncorhynchus gorbuscha. The sequence goes on along the minus strand of NC_060181.1, from coordinate 81,947,792 downwards.
TCTCCCAGGTCGTCAATCCTGTCGCTGTGCGACTGCTTCTTCCGCGACATCTTCGTCGCGTCCATCCTGTCTTCCATGTCTCCTGTGTTAAGCCCTTTCTTCGCACCCCGTTCGTCTTCCCTCCCTCCCCCTCCCGTCCTTGTCGAGAGCGCACCTATTTACAAGGTACATAAGATCATGGACATGCGTTCTCGGGGACGGTTCTTAGTGGATTGGGAGGGTTACGGTCCTGAGGAGAGGAGTTGGGTTCCGTCTCGGGACGTGCTGGACCGTTCACTCATTGATGATTTCCTCCGTTGCCGCCAGGATTCCTCCTCGAGTGCGCCAGGAGGCGCTCGGTGAGTGGGGGTACTGTCATGTTTTGTCATTTATTATCATGTCTTGTCCCTGTGCTTCCCATTCTATTCGTTTCCCTCTGCTGGTCTTATTAGGTTCTTTCCCTCTTTCTATCCCTCTCTCCCCCTCCCTCTCTCACTCTCTCGCTCTCTCTTCTCTCTATCGTTCCGTTCCTGCTCCCAGCTGTTCCTATTCCCCTAATCATCATTTAGTCTTCCCACACCTGTTCCCGATCCTTTTCCCTGATTAGAGTCCCTATTTCTCTCCTTGTTTCCCGTACCTGCCCTGTCGGATCCTCATTTATAATTCACCGTGCTGTGTCTATGTTTTGCCCTGTCGTGTCGTGTTTCCCTCAGATGCTGCGTGGTGAGCAGGTGTCTGAGTCTGCTAGGTTCAAGTGCCTTCCCGAGGCAACCTGCAGTTCTCGATCAAGTCTCCAGTCTGTTCTCGTCTTTACGTGTAGTATTATGCTTTTTGTTTTGTAAAGTTTATTCTGGATTAAATACTCTGTTTTCGCCAAGTCGCTTTTGGGTCCTCATTCACCTGCATGACAAATACAGGATCATTCTGGAAGAAAACCTGCAAAAGACCTGAGACTGGGACGGAGATTTGTCTTCCAACAAGACAATGATCCAAAACATAAAGCAAAATCTACAATGGAATGGTTCAAAAATAAACATATCCAGGTGTTAGAATGGCCAAGTCAAAGTCCAGACCTGAATCCAATCGAAAATCTGTGGAAAGAACTGAAAACTGCTGTTCACAAATGCTCTCCATCCAACCTCACTGAGCTCTAGCTGTTTTGCAAGGAGGAATGGGAAAAAATTTCAGTCTCTCGATGTGCAAAACTGATAGAGACATACCCCAAGCGACTTACAGCTGTAATCGCAGCAAAAGGTGGCGCTACAAAGTATTAACTTAAGGGGGCTGAATAATTTTGCACGCCCAATTTTTCAGTTTTTGATTTGTTAAAAAAGTTTGAAATATCCAATAAATGTTGTTCCACTTCATGATTGTGTCCCACTTGTTGTTGATTCTTCACAAAAAAATACAGTTTTATATCTTTATGTTTGAAGCCTGAAATGTGGCAAAAGGTCGCAAAGTTCAAGGGGGCCGAATACTTTCGTAAGGCACTGTATATATCAGTACCCTCGTAAGAACCTAAGCATTACGTAAGAACCTAAGCATTACGGAAGTTCTGTTTGATCAAATAAGCCACACCTAGAAAATAAGCCATTCAATTTGACCCTCTCTCATTGACCTCCATACAAAAACTCCTCTCTTGGTGAGTGAAAAAAACTAAAAGATGCCACCTGCTGGAGAAGACAGATTGTGGGCCCAATTATCCCTCTCCCTTGGGAAAGACTATGAACATGCCTGGTACCCAAATGTACAGCCTGGACAGCTTCTCATAGACTAGACGTAACATAGTAAAGGTAAATCCGGGACACTGAAATTATTCTGATAATTATTTAGTTACATAAGACAAAAATGAAATGAGGGTGGATGGGTGGGTATACAACACAAACATCTAGCAACTACCTTTTGGCTACTTTGCACTTACTTAGCATGTTAGCTAACCCTTCCCCTAACCTTAATCCTTTTAACTAAGCCTTCCCTAACCCTTTAGCCTAACTCCTAACTTTAACCCTAACCCCTAGGGCTAGCTAACATTAGCCACCTTGCTAATATGAGCCACAACAAATTGGAATTTATAACATACACTATAAATATGTGGACACCCCTTCAAATGAGTAGTTTGGACTATTTCAGCGACACCCATTGCGGACCGGCATATAAAATAGAGCACACAACCATGCAATCTCCATAGACAAACACTGGCAGTGAAATGGCATTACAGAAGAGCTCAGTGACTTTCAATGTGGCACTGTCATAGGATGCCACCTTTCCAAGAAGTCAATTTGTCAAATTTCTACCTTGCTAGAGCTGCCCCGGTCAACTTTAGAAGCAACAACGGCTCAGCCGCAAAGCTCACAGAATGGGACCACAGAGTGCAGAAGCATGTAGCGCAATGCCAAGCGCTGACTGGAGTGGTGTAAAGCTCGCTGTCATTAGACTCTGGAGCAGTGGAAACGCTTTTTCTGGAGTGATGAATCACGCTTCACCATCTGGCAGTCCAATGGACGAATATGTAGGCAGTACAAGCCATCTGCTGCTGAAGTGGCTCACATTTTCAGAAAGAAGATGGGCCTGTGATAGGGAGACGTGGAGGGAGACTTTGACCTCAACGTCCAATGGGACGCAGGAGGAGCCTACCAGACCCAGTGGACAAGCCTTAGGGATAGGATGAAATTGTTATATCCTGCCAGGACTGACTGGCCAGCAAAAAACAATTGCACTCAGAATAAATATCACTGCCTGGGGGACTATCGAAAATGCCTGGAGATGTGCTTCAGACTGAACAGTGACATGGTCTCTGGCACAGATGCATACAGACATTTGATGAAAGACTTCTTAGTCCGAGGACTGAAGGAAGAGATCCAGAAAATGGTCAGAACCACCTGCATCAGTTGGGAGACGGAGCCAATCGACAGTGGTCCAGCACTGCAAGCATGCAGAACGCCAGGTGGGTGAGAGGCAGGAGGAGAAAAAGAAGGAGAGGGAGGTGAAAGGCCAGAAGTTACAGGCTGCCCAGCTGACATTCTATCAAGGGCAGGCTGAGAAGGGATGTGGTGGTCAGCAGAGGTGCCCCTAGAGGAAGAGGGGGTGCCAAGAATGACAGAATCTGCTTCACATGCGGAAAACTGGGATATGCAAACAACTGTGATCAGGGCACTGCTCAACAAGGCACGGGCTAACCATGGAGAGGCAGGGGAGGACAGAGGGTTAGAGGAACCCCAAGGGGGGCCCTGGGAGTAGGAGGAGAAGGAACGCCCTGGATGACAAGACCACCTCCACAGACGACACTGTACAATCGAGACTATCAAGACGGATGTGAGGTAGAGACAGGGGCAGACAAAGGGGAAGTTGACACAATTGGAAAGAGGAAGTAGCTGAGGGACCAGAGTCAATTTTTCTTAAAAACAGTAAACTACAGTAAAAAAGGAACCTACCATGGAGTCAATCATTTTTATTTTTGATACTGGGGCTGCAATGTCTGTAATTAGCTGTAAGGCTATGGAAAAACTTCCCATGTCTAGTGAATCAGTAAATATGGTGGGGGAATCAGGCATTCACATGAGAGAATATCTCTCCATGCCCCTACCAGTAAAATTGTGTGACAAAGATTACCAGCATCAGTTCCTCTTTTCTGATCACTGTCCTATAAATCACTAAGATAACATGTGAAGCAGATGGGTTGACAATGACTCATGAGGAGGAAGAGGGGGAGCAGCTAATGTCTGAATTTTGTCTCTCCACTGGCTTCCAGTTGAAGCTCGCATCCGCTACAAGACCATGGTGCTTGCCTACGGAGCTGTGAGGGGAACGGCACCTCAGTACCTCCAGGCTCTGATCAGGCCCTACACCCAAACAAGGGCACTGCGTTCATCCACCTCTGGCCTGCTCGCCTCCCTACCACTGAGGAAGTACAGTTCCCGCTCAGCCCAGTCAAAACTGTTCGCTGCTCTGGCCCCCCAATGGTGGAACAAACTCCCTCACGACGCCAGGACAGCGGAGTCAATCACCACCTTCCGGAGACACCTGAAACCCCACCTCTTTAAGGAATACCTAGGATAGGATAAGTAATCCTTCTCACCCCCCCCTTTAAGATTTAGATGCACTATTGTAAAGTGACTGATCCACTGGATGTCATAAGGTGAATGCACCAATTTGTAAGTCGCTCTGGATAAGAGCGTCTGCTAAATGACTTAAATGTAATGTGACTGGTAATTTTGTGAATGGTAATATTCATGAGCATTAATTCTAGAACTTACACGACACAAGTCAGTTAAGAACAAATTCTTATTTACAATGACGGCCTACCAAAAGGCCTCCTACGGGGATGGGGGCTGAGATTAAAAATAAGAATATATGACAAAACAAACATCACCACATGAAAGACACCACACCACTACATAAAGAGAGACCTAAGACAACAACATAGCATGGCAGCAACACCACATGACAACCACATGGTAGCAACACAACATGACAGCAGCAGAAAACATGGAACAAACATTATTGGAAACAGACAAATCAAATGTTATTGGTCACATACACATGGTTAGCAGATGTTAATGCAAGTGTAGCGAAACGCTTGTGCTTCTAGTTCCGACAGTGCAGTAATATCTAACAAGTAATCTAACAATTCCCCAACAACTACCTAATACACACAAATCTAAAGGGGTGAATGAGAATATGCACATGTAAGTATATAGATGAGCGATGGCCGAGCAGCATAGGAAAGGTGTAATAGATGATATAAAATACAGCAGCAGCCTCTCTGAGTTAGTGATTGCTGTTTAGCAGTCTGATGGCCTTGAGATAGAAGCTGTTTTTCAATCTCTCGTCCCAGCTTTGATGCACCTGTATTGACCTCGCCTTCTAGATGGTAGCGGTATGTTCATAAGGTCGTTGGGTTGGATTGCACAGGACATTCCCTTAATGCTGTAGGAATGAAATAAGGATGTTTTTGTGACGTTCGTGGCATGTTTGTTTTTGGTTTAGCTTAATGTTGCGTTGGTGTTGACGCAATATACATTTTATATTCTCTTCGAGGTCTTTAGAACATGTTACATTTAAGTTGTAGCTAATATTACCACAAAGTTGTCATTTTTTAAATAATCAACAGTCCTTGATTATCTTTTTGGCCTTCCTGTGACATCGGGTGCTGTAGGTGTCATGGAGGGCAGGTAGTTTGCCTCTGGTGATGCGTTGTGTAGACCGCAGCACCCTCTGGAGAGCCCTGCGGTTGAGGGCGGTGCAGTTATACAGCCCAACAGGATGCTCTCGATTGTGCATCTGTAAACGTTTGTCAGGGTTTTGGGTGACAAGTCAAATTTCTTCAGCCTCCTGAGGTTGCGCCTTCTTCACAACACCATTTGTGTGGGTGGACCATTTCAGTTTGTCAGTGATGTGTACGCAGAGGAACTTAAAACATGTTTATCTGTATGACATTGCCATGACATCGCCTACAAGATTGATCTTCGGGTCCAATGGTCATCTCGCACCGAACTGCCCATGTCTAGGCCATCAAATCAAAGACACTCCTACGATATAAAGTTGTTTTTGACGAAAAATGTAAATGTGTCAGTTTGTCTCGTTTACAAGGCAGGAGTAATAACATGTTCAACTACTTAAGATATTGGCTCGAATCTAGGTTGTGCCTTTAGATTTCGAGAAAATGAACATCTAAAGTAGAATTCTTCACTTCTCTAATTGACTTCTCAAACTCCAAACGCTGGCCTGGTCAGCTTGGTCTGCTTCGCAAAAGCGTTCCAGGAAGTCTTGCAATGTTGCGCCTTGTTGAATCGAAGACATTAAAACACACCCTATCCCCCCAGACCTAAAATGAAGTGGACACTTCTGATGACGTATCATGATGTCTGACAAGTATACACTTGCAGGACAAGGGGAAGGGAGGGAGGAATGATTTTTAAATTGACCACCCTTGGCCGGAAATTCTTCACTCCTTCATCCTGCAATGATTTTGTTTTCAGCCACTGGTAGCTTGTGGGTGCTTTATATGCGCTACAGTCAATTATGAGTGCATGTCTACTTATATTAAAAATATCATTATTAAAATACGCCTACTGTATGATAGTTAGCAAATGAATTAGTTTCAGGCCATAGTGAACATAATTGTACACTTGCAAAGCCGACTAAAAACTAGGGCTGAGGGACTTACATGCTGATCATTGCTGATCATTGCTGATCATTTGAACCACCCTCCAAGATGGCGACGGGGATTCCCCCAAGAGCATAAGGCGAAGGTAAGCGGACGAGGCTGTGTCTTTTAAGTGTTTGGACCGCATCCCAGGTGTTGAACGCACCAGACGCAGTGAGGCTATTCCTGACTACTACAGCAGGAGGCAGCAATAACACCAGATTCTAGAAGAAGAAGAAGACAATCTGAAGCAGACCAGGAAGCGACGAGGTTGTTTTGATTGACAGAAATTTGAATGAAGATGGGACTGAGACAAAATGTAGGTTTATATCAAACAAAAAAACTATTTCGCTTTGTTTTGAAGGTAAGGTCGTAGTCTCTCAAGTCCCAATCATCTAAATGTCCTCGGAAGCATTACAGCAAACATACTAGCTGGCTTACCTAGCCTCATTTCTAACTTGCTAGCTACGTTAGCATGCTACCTCCAAGCCACAAATTAATCGGTTATCTATGGGAATCGTTGTTCAAGCCACTACAAAGGTAATTCATCGACTTGCTAGCTTACTTGCAACTGCTTATTCATAGATACACTTTGGTAATGACGCTTATGGAAAGGTTAGATCAAGTCATAGGTTAATCTGAGCAGATTGTGTAGTTGTAGCTATCCATTGACATGTTTATTTCATTGTTTACTCAGGTGCATGGTTCCTCTAAATGTAAGACGCCTGTATGAGTGACGCACACCACCATGGGCCAGCGAAGGAGGGGGGCAGCTTTCCACGCTCCCCCAGCCAACAGACACCCTGATGGGCTCACAGTGGCTTCCCAGGCCCCTGCCAGGAAGCACAACATCTGCATGGTGTCAGACTTTTTTTACCCCAACATGGGAGGGGTGGAGAGCCACATCTACCAGCTGTCTCAGTGTCTGATAGAGAAGGGTCACAAGGTGGTGATTGCCACCCACGCCTATGGCTGCAGGAAAGGGGTCCGGTACCTGACCAATGGGCTCAAGGTCTACTACCTGCCCCTGCAGGTGATGTACAACCAGTCCACAGCTACCACCTGCTTCCACAGCCTGCCGCTGCTGCGCTGCGTGTTTGTCAGGGAGCGTATCACCGTGGTGCACGCCCACAGCTCCTTCTCCGCCATGGGCCACGATGCATTGTTCCACGCCAAGACCATGGGCCTCAACACGGTGGGTAGCAGTCTAACAGAGTTGTGGGTAGCAGTCTAACAGAGTTGTGGGTAGCAGTCTAACAGAGTTGTGGGTAGCAGTCTCACAGAGTTGTGGGTAGCAGTCTCACAGAGTTGTGGGTAGCAGTCTCACAGAGTTGTGGGTAGCAGTCTCACAGAGTTGTGGGTAGCAGTCTCACAGAGTTGTGGGTAGCAGTCTCACAGAGTTGTGGGTAGCAGTCTCACAGAGTTGTGGGTAGCAGTCTCACAGAGTTGTGGGTAGCAGTCTCACAGAGTTGTGGGTAGCAGTCTCACAGAGTTGTGGGTAGCAGTCTCACAGAGTTGTGGGTAGCAGTCTCACAGAGTTGTGGGTAGCAGTCTCACAGAGTTGTGGGTAGCAGTCTCACAGAGTTGTGGGTAGCAGTCTCACAGAGTTGTGGGTAGCAGTCTCACAGAGTTGTGGGTAGCAGTCTCTCAGAGTTGTGGGTAGCAGTCTCTCAGAGTTGTGGGTAGCAGTCTCTCAGAGTTGTGGGTAGCAGTCTCTCAGAGTTGTGGGTAGCAGTCTCTCAGAGTTGTGGGTAGCAGTCTCTCAGAGTTGTGGGTAGCAGTCTCTCAGAGTTGTGGGTAGCAGTCTCTCAGAGTTGTGGGTAGCAGTCTCTCAGAGTTGTGGGTAGCAGTCTCTCAGAGTTGTGGGTAGCAGTCTCTCAGAGTTGTGGGTAGCAGTCTCTCAGAGTTGTGGGTAGCAGTCTCTCAGAGTTGTGGGTAGCAGTCTCTCAGAGCTGTGGGTAGCAGTCTAACAGAGCTGTTGGTAGCAGTCTCACAGAGCTGTGGGTAGCAGTCTCACAGAGCTGTGGGTAGCAGTCTCACAGAGCTGTGGGTAGCAGTCTCACAGAGCTGTGGGTAGCAGTCTCACAGAGCTGTGGGTAGCAGTCTCACAGAGCTGTGGGTAGCAGTCTCACAGAGCTGTGGGTAGCAGTCTCACAGAGCTGTGGGTAGCAGTCTCACAGAGTTGTGTGCGGTGAAACTAAACCAATTTTGACCGAAAGTGGTGCACTTTAGGGAATATGATGCCATTGCAGGCACATCCTAGAGCAAGATGAGACTATATAAAGTTCTTAAATAGTTTTTGTGTGTCCGTTTACTATAAATATTTAAAAGTTGTTGTCTGTTTACAGGTGTTTACTGACCACTCCCTCTTTGGTTTTGCTGATGTTAGCTCGGTACTGACCAATAAGCTGCTGACGGTGTCTTTGTGCGACACCAATCACATTGTGTGTGTGTCGTACACCAGTAAGGAGAACACCGTGCTTAGGGCAGCACTTGACCCCAAGATTGTTTCTGTCATCCCCAACGCTGTCGACCCCACAGACTTCACCCCCGACCCTTCCCAGCGCTGTGACGACAGGATCACCATCGTAGTGGTCAGCCGCCTCGTCTATCGTAAAGGTAAGGAGCGGTGAGTCTATATAAAGATATATGTAGAACCCACATAGCAATAAGATGAACTATGTGTGCTTGTCGTTTATCAATAAATAAAGCCTGTAGATATGATTGTAGGAATGTGAAGTCTCAACTGCTGCTTATACACTTTTTTTAGGAATAGATCTTCTGGGTGGGATCATCCCAGAGCTGTGCCTCAAACATCCCGATCTATATTTCCTGATTGGTGGAGAGGGACCAAAGAGAATCGTGTTGGAGGAAGTGAGAGAGAAATACCAGCTACACGACAGGTAGAATTAAACAGTGATGTGTGTGGGTTGGTATATATTTGCGGGTGTAGGTGTGTGTCTGATTTCCTTCTCTCTCTCCCCAGAGTGCGTCTCCTGGGGGCCCTGGAGCATAAGGATGTGCGGGGGGTCTTGGTCCAGGGACATATCTTCCTCAACACCTCCCTGACCGAGGCCTTCTGCATGGCTATAGTGGAGGGGGCCAGCTGTGGACTACAGGTCTGTTTGCCGACTGAATATACAGATAGAGTCTGAGCGGAAAATCTGTCAGACGGCGCAAGAGCTACTGCTAAAATATCTCAATCACCAAATGCAATGGAAGACAGGCTACATCAATGAGACACGCACCACTTTGCAATGAGCTGGAGGCAGTATCCATTTTGAAAACATATACTTTATTGTTTGAAATGTGAAAGTTTTACTACATATTATGAGGCATGTCTAACCATGCTTCAAAGTAGCATAAATCAGACTATATCCGGAGAGGCAATTATTTAAAATCCACTTTCTTTCATTGTCCATTAGCCAAAAGCACAATCCTATTAGCAACCCATGTTAGTTGTTGCGTATTACATCTCCCCTCTTTCTACATTTCTAATGGATATTTTCATCTCTGTCACTCATGTGCGGTGCGCTTTAGACAATGCTGTTTTCCCGCTAATTTCATTACAGAACGAAATGTTTATACTATAGTAGATTGACAGGCTAGTGATTTTGCTGTTAGTTACTAGTCTTGTTGTCTGAGGAAAAGTTAATGTGGACAGTTATTCTAACATCTTCAAAGTGCACATCAGAGTTCAGTAAAAAGGGCCGCACATCGTTGCACCTTTAACTGTTAATATGAATTACCATATTACCACAAGCGCCGTGAGTGGACACCCTAATCGGGTTATGCACCCAATGCATATGGGTCCGGGAATTTTCTCAAATGTCCAGTAAATTTAAGTTCTGCCTGTCAAATGTCCGGCACCACATTTTCCTAACGGAAACCCTGCTTGGTATCTGCATGTGGCTGGTTGGATGGGTGTCTGCTTGTTATTCTTAACATCGGTGGATTGAGTATGTGTGTGTGGTTAATGAGGTTCATGGAAGTGTGTGTGTGTAGGTGGTAAGTACGCGTGTTGGAGGGATCCCTGAGGTTCTACCTGAGGATCTGATCACCCTGTGTGAGCCCACCGTGCGTTCCCTTTGTGCCGGCCTGGACAGTGTCATTGCTAGACAACGATCGGGCAGCGTCGCCTCCCCAGCTTCCATCCACGCCCACGTCTGCACCCTCTACACCTGGAGGAATGTCGCAGAGAGGACAGAGAAGGTAGGCTCATACATGCGTAATATATTTAGTATGTTTCCTAAATCTAGACTGTGATACCTTTTATTGACACAGACTGAGATATTGATGAGGTTTAATTCATTGATACTAACACTATGTGTGTGTATCTGCTCTCTGTTCTGTCAGGTGTATGACCGTGTGGCTGGGGAGAAGGTTCTTCCTCTGGACAGACGGCTGCTCAGACTGAGAACCCACTGTGGCCCTGTGGCAGGCTCTATCTTTTCCTTCTTCGCTGTCCTCAACTTCCTCTTCCTGCTCCTTCTCCGCTGGCTCCTCCCAGACTCCCTCATAGACGTTGCCATGGATGCCACGGGGCCCCAGGGGCTGTGGAGGCAGGGCTTGGGCGATAGGAAAGGAAAGGAACTCACTCTAAAAGTGCCATGTTGACAAAGGAGTAGCCAGGTGGTCAATGATGATAACTCCAATCAAACACAACTCCTTATCCTAAACCTTAACATAACTGCTTAAAAAAAATCTTAAACTTGGCCTCTGACCCAACTACCTAATCACCTGTGGATACTGACCACTCATTGCAGAATGTTTTAAGGGGAACCCTGATGTTTACAATAGGATGAGTGTTCTTGCTCAGGTTAAGACGGTTATAGATATACGTTTTATTCTTTGTAACCCCGGAATGAACCCCAAAACTTAAGTACTCCTGAATTAATGTTCCACTCATAGTTTTTGTATTTTATAAAGAAGGATATAGGTTCATAGAGAATTATTTGATTAAGGAAGGAGGTTGGGGGGTACACCGTTATTACAAAAATGCCACATTGAATGCCACTGGTTGCCATAGACAGCAGTATAAACGTTAAGGGGAGTCTGTAATTGCATAGTTTTGTATTCCAACCCCACCCACTAACCAAGTTCACCTCCTTGTCCTTTTATGGTTGAATTTCATTTTTTGTAGTTCTCTGCTGTTGAACTTTTTTACTTATATCATGCTTTGCCAATGTCTTTGTTGGGTGGTTCCTCTGCTATGGAAATTGGTTTTTTTTGTGTTTGTTTTTTTACAAATGTTTGTGAGCTCATGCTTAAGGCTGTGTGTACCCTGATGATGCACTGATTCCTGAACCTTGACCTGTGACGGAAATAAGGAAAATAAAGTCTGTTTCAGGATGACTTATTTTATCACCCTTTTTTCTGATCAAGGATTTTCAATAGCTAGGGCCTCAAAACGTGTTGTACGTCCTGGAATAAAAACATCACTGTTTTCACTGTAAACATTTTGCCAGACGAAACACATAGCAATGAAAGGGGAGGAGGTAGGATTGGCATTCCTATCTTTTCAAGGCTGAGGGTAGTGCACTATTCACACATCGTTAGGGTTGTTGTCTGGGTAAATGGCATCATTGTTGTCACTATAGAAACATTTTTTGCCTAAAGTGGTTAAGGGTATTGATGAGGGTCAAATGTTTCAAAGATGTAGGAGAGAGTACTGTATGCAGGGGAGGTTCCAGAGGTGCTGGACACACCCATCCCCCCTATACATTTAACATACTAATCTAGCTCAATAGTCAATATTGTATGTATGTAGCCCTCATTCAGACTGTTTGTGAAGAGTGAACCACAGTTTAGTAAAAACGAAGTTTTACTTTCAAAATACCCAACTATTCACATTCCAATGTCGATGTACTACAGGCACCATGTTTTGACTGGCTGTTTTGAAGTGATGTCCCTGAAGGAAACAGTGAACCGGACTTGAATGATATAACGACACAGATATGCAGATAGCTTTACAACTCCCCTCTTAAAATTGGCTTTTAGAAAGCCCTAAACAGATTTCTTAAATTCAATCGCACCTTATCCAATTTTGTTTTTCTTACGCCATAAGGTTGACCTTTGCACATGTTGAAATACCACACCTTATCACCTAGATATCAGAATAGACACAGATGTTCCATTTGTGTGTGTCTGTGTCTATCCGTCCTATGCTTACCTCTATTGTCATGCAACGGTTCCCCAATTCCACGGAAAGGGGGGTTGCAGGGGTGGTACTCCTTTCCTCAGGGTTGGGGGAGGAGGTAGCTTGGGGCCTGATAAGAGGTCTGGGAAAGCCAGCAGTGGGCAGAGAGGTTTGTGGATCCCATAGTGTGCCATAGCTGGTTCATTCACTGTGGAGGAGGCTGCTGTTGTTTGACCATGGCTGGTGTGCAGACGGAGATTGCCCTGTGCAGTCGGCCTTGGAGGGGACCCTTCCATATCTATGGTGGACTGGCATGCAACTCACTCATGGCTGGTATGGTTTTCTCTTTTTCTTCTGCTGCTTTGTCAAAGTAAATACTGTTTAGCAAGTTTGTGTTCTGTGAGAGCAAGAAAGTTACACTTACAATTTGAGGCCAAGAGATCTTCAGTGTGTTCTGTGCTTTTGTCTGTGGTATTGGTGTTGTTCAACAAAGAAGGTTGGTGTCCTGAATAAACACATTATACATTATGTTTTCCTAAGAGTTGAGAACAAGAGTTGGTTCAGATATTTCAGAAAGTTGGTAGAGGCGATGAGAGAGAGAAAATGGAAAGAGAGAGCAGTTTGGTCAAGATTGATTGGTGTGTGTTTTTAGAAGAATACTGTCTACCTACTGGTTGATTCAATGTTGTTTCCATGTAATTTCAACCCCAAAAATAAATGTGATGACGTTGAATCAACGTGGAAAACTGATTGGATTTGAAGAACAAAAGTAAACAACTTAAATGGTCAAATATTTTTGTTGATAAATCCAACCAAACGTTGAACTGATATCTGTGCACAGTGGGTAGCCGACTGATGTATGCCCTGAATAAATATACTGCATATCATTTTTTTAGTGAAAGTAAGGGAACCCCCCCCCCACACACAAACTCCTGAAGTACTTAAGTATTTACACCACTGGTAGGACTTGAGTATGTGAGACTACATTTCCCTTACAGTGCCTCTCATTTGCACATGACCTCTCCTGGCTGTTCCAACAGCTTTGTCTGATGCATATTCATCTACTTATGTTGATGAGATGAGCCAGTTAGTACAACCAGTTTGGGGGAGAGAGGGAGGAAGTCAGTGCGGTTGTTTAGTTCTCCCCCGGGTACTGTTTTCAGTGATACCGGGGCAGGAACTGGGCTTCAGTGTCTCTGAGGTCCAGGAGGTTGATTGTCTGATAATGATGTGCTGTGTTTGGACAGGCTACAGTATGAATGATTTTGTGTCTGTCTTTCCACAGACTTGTGGTCAGACAGGACTCCTCTTCACGATGCTGCCTACCAGGGTAGACTCCTGATCCTAAGGACTCTGGTCTCACAGGTAGACAGCCAACCATGTCTTACAGTAATAAAGCTGTCATGCAAATGACATACTGACACTAAACAAAACACACACATCACATAGACATGAAGTCCTCCATCTTCTCCACTCTCAGGGGTTTCCTGTGGACATGCTGACAATGGACAGGGTCTCTCCCCTCCACGAGGCCTGCCTCGGAGGACATTACGCCTGCACCACTTTCCTACTTGAGAATGGGGCCAATGTAAGGACACCATGTTTTTTCTCTCGCTCAAACTAGGAATAATCACAGGTGATAAATGATTGTTTTTACCAATATAGGTCGTGTCTAACCTAAAGCCGCTTCATGTGATTGCTCTCTGTGTGTCTGCAGGTGGAGATGGTATCGACTGATGGAGCCACACCCCTCTTCAATGCCTGCAGCAGTGGGAGTGTTGCCTGTGTCAGACTGATTCTACAGTACAGCCCCAACACCCATGCTGTCCATCACCTGGCATCCCCCATCCACCAGGCTGCAAAGAGAGGTAAGTGTGCATGTGGATTTATTTTATGTGCAGTGACTCAGAATGACCATTTCATGCAGCATAATGGTAAACATTTACTCAGTAAAAGTTGTTTCCCTCCCCAGGTCACAGGGAGTGTCTAGAGGTGTTGCTGTCCTATGGATTCCACATAGACCTGGAGCTGCCTGGTGTGGGAACCCCTTTGTACACAGCCTGTCTGGCCCAGGCCACCGACTGTGTGGAGAGACTGCTGCAATCAGGTGTTGATGTCCAGGGTGGGTGTGGTCAAGACACACCATTACATGCTGCAGTGCTAGGGGGAGAAGTCAGGGTGGTGGAGCTTCTGATGGATTACGGGGCTGATGGGAGTTGTAGGAATTCAGACGGGAAGACTCCTCTGGAGCTGGCAGCTTGTGACAGTACAGTCAGAACTACAATACAGAAAAGAGGTGAAAATACTTGTTTTATTAATGCATTCACACGCACATCCATGCATACATGACTCTACCCAAACGTCCCACTGGGAACACAATGTTTTAATCAACGTTGTTCCCACTTCATTTCAATGAAGTTAACTTGAACCAACATGGAATAGACGTTGAATTTACATCTGTGCCCAGTGGGCTATTAGTGCAGCCTTCCATCAGTAGACATATCAACATATTTTCCATGTCTGACATATCTCCTTCCCCTTTGTTCTACCTCTTTACTGCCTCACCTCTTTCTCCCCAGGTCCCTGCACTCTTTCTCAGCTGTGTCGGTTCTGCATTCGGAGGAGTTTGGGACAGACTCGTCTGGACAGAACATCAGCCCTCTTCCTCCCTTACAGACTCCAGGCTTTCCTGCTTTACCAGTAACACTGAAATGGCAACTTTTTTTTACAAACGTTTGGTCATTTGTATTTATTGCTATTTTAATCAACTTCTACTTGTTCAGTGGTTTTAGCAGTGAGTTGGTAACTGAACAAAAAATGGTTTTGTTTTTCTTGGTTTAATAGAAACTGGGTTGACTGATTTGTAGCTTTTCTCAGGATGCTATATTTTCTAATAAATGGTCATATTCAACATATCTAAAATAGCTTTTCTTTTGTCATAAACCCCTTATGTTGACGTGGACATGTTACCCAATTACATAAACAGTAGGCGAAGCCCCATCAAATACTGTATCAACCCCTGAAACCTGGCCTAGCCATTTACTTGACAAAAGGCAAGGTGTCTGGGCATTGCGAGTGCATCTCAACAGT
The DNA here is from genome assembly GCF_021184085.1 of Oncorhynchus gorbuscha. Lineage (NCBI taxonomy): Eukaryota > Metazoa > Chordata > Actinopteri > Salmoniformes > Salmonidae > Oncorhynchus > Oncorhynchus gorbuscha. The sequence goes on along the minus strand of NC_060181.1, from coordinate 81,932,439 downwards.
CACCATCTTCTCCCTGATGTCTTTCCTTTGTCTGTGAGCAGAGGGGGATTAAGGTGCTGACTGAGAAGAGAAGAGGCGTAGCAGATGGAGAGGTGTGGCTCCAGGGTGTTTCCTGTCCTCCTTGTATGCCAGTTTAGATTGAGATTGAAAAGGTCATATCATCAAAATGCCTGATGGCCAATCAGGTCTCCTGAAACAGATCACCTATGGCTCATTAATGACATCATGGGATGCTGGAGTATCCATAATGATTGTTGTGATAATAATCGGAGCCAAAATATCACTTAGGATCTAGACCAAACTATGAATTACCTTGAGAGAGTCTGAGCATCCCACTGTGTGGGAGACGGGGTATGTTAAGATTCAGTGGGAGGACCCAGGTCGCAGCTGTAAATGAGAACTTGTTCTCAACTGGCCTACCTGGTTAAATAAAGATGAAATAAATCAAAAGCAGTGGTTGGAATGTTTGAGTATGTACACAACTATTTAAAATAATAAGAATGAACATCTTCAAATGTCTGAATGAATCCAATTAACCCAAAGAGCAATGTAACAGTAATCACAGTAAATGCTATCTATATGTATCTACACCAGATTAATTTACACAATATATACTAAGAATGATGTACAGCAGTAGCTATATTAGAGTGAGCTATGTCAAGACGCCAGTATATAAATGAATATGTGGTGTGTATAAACAGTGTAACTACGAGGCAGTGTACAATTGTAGAAATGATGGAATGAGCTATGTCAAGAACAGAGTATTTAACGTGCAAAACCTCATGGCAAAATATACTGGTCAGCAGTTCCTGCAAGAGGAAGGCATTGATGCTATGGACTGGCCCGCCCGTTCCCCAGACCTGAATCCAATTGAGCACATCTGGGACATCATGTCTCGCTCCATCCACCAATGCCACGTTGCACCACAGACTGTCCAGGAGTTGGCGGATGCTTTAGTCTAGGTCTGGGAGGAGATCCCTCAGGACACCATCCGCCACCTCATCAGGAGCATGCCCAGGCATTGTAGGGAGGCCACACACACTACTGAGCCTCATTTTGACTTGTTTTAAGGACATTACATCAAAGTTGGATCAGCCTGTAGTGTGGTTTTCCACTTTAATTTTGAGTGTGACTCCAAATCCACACCTCCATGGGTTGATAAATTTGATTTCCATTGATAGTTTTGGTGTGATTTTGATGTCAGCACATTCAACTATGTACAGAAAAAAGTATTTAATGAGAATATTTCATTCATTCAGATCTAGAATGTGTTATTTTAGTGTTCCCTTTATTTTTTTGAGCAGTGTATATACTGCATGTATGAGAATGGTACGTATGTTAATTGAAAATGTGTATAGAATACAGTATATACATGTGAAGTGGGTAAAACAGTATGTGAACATTAAGTGACCAGTGTTCAATGACTATGTACTGTACATAGGGCAGCAGTCTCTAAGGTACAGGGTTGAGTGCCGGATGGTAGCCGTTTAGTGCCCGTGTCTAAGGTTTAGGGCAGAGTACTGGGCAGAGGCCGGCTAAGCTGTTTTTCAGTCTCTCTATCCCAGCTTTGATGCACCTGTACTGTCTCTGCCTTTTAGATGTTAGCAGGGTGAACAGCCCGGATGTTGGGGGATATGTTGAGGAAAAGTACAGGACAGCAACATTGAAACACCACACACCCTAATTTTTCAACCATTTAATCAACACTAAACATCATAATGTCGCTTACATAAAAAACATTTTAAAATGTATTGCTAAAAATATATTGCCACTTATTTTTAACACAATAAAAACTTTGGCACTGTAAACAAGACACCACAAGCTTGTTCTACAAATAAATGTAGATCAAATAACATGATGGCGTGCTAAGCTGTGCTTTTGCAGAGACACCAGAAAATGCTCAAACAACAACAAAATATTAAATTCACCCAGAGAGAATGACTTTTTATATTTATCAAACACTGAGAAACACAAGTATCACTTTGGACAACATCGAACTACTCTTGGTGTCACGTCCTGACCTTGACAAGGGGTGGTTTGTTTAGTTTTTTTGTATTGTCTAGGGGGTTTTGTATGTCCTAGGGGTTTTTCTAGCCTAGGTGTTTATATGTCTATCGTTACCTGGATTGGTTCTCAATCAGAGGCAGCTGTTTATCATTGTCTCTGATTGAGAACCATATTTAGGTAGCCATATTCCTTGGTTTATCTGTGGGTTATTGCCTATGTATAGTTGCCTGTGTCAGCACTAGTGTTTATAGCTTCACGGTCGTTTTATTAGTTTGTTTAAGTATTCTTAATTTAATAAATAGGAATGTATTCTCATCACGCTGCGCCTTGGTCTCCCCGTTACGACAAACGTGACACTTGGACAGAACTGTCAATTCTCATCTGAACCAAACAATCAGATATACAGATTATTCAGAAAGTATTCAGAACCCTTGACCTTTTCCAAATTGTGTTACGTTACAGACTTACACTGAAATGTATTTAAAAAATAATAATTCTCATCAATCTACACAAAATACACCATAATGACAAAACAAAAACAGGTTTTTAGAAATTGCTGCAAATGTATTACAAATTTTAAACTGAAATATCATCTTCACATAAGTATTCAGACCCTTTACTCAGTACTTTGTTGAAGCGCCTTTGGCAGTGATTACAGCCTCGATTCTTATTGGGTATGACGCTACAAGCTTGGCACACCTGTATTTGGGAAGTTTCTCCCATTCTTCTCTGCAGATCCTCTCAAGCTCTGTCAGGTTGGAGGGGGAGCGTCGCTGCACAGTTATTTTCAGGTCTTTCCAGAGAAGTACAGGCTCTGGCTGGGCCACTAAAGGACATTCAGAAACTTGTCCCGATGCCACTCCTGCTTTACCTTGGCTGTGTGCTTGGGGTCGTTGTCCTGTTGGAAGATGAACCTCTCTGTACTTTGCTCCGTTCATTTTTCACTTGATCCCGACTAGTCTCCCAGTCCCTGCCGTTGAAAAACATCCCCACAGCATGATGCTGCCACCAACATGCTTCACCGAAGGGATGGTGCAAGGTTTCCTCCAGATGTGACGCTTGGCATTAAGGCCAAAGAGTTCAATCATGGTTTCATCAGGCCAGCAAATCTTTTTTCTCATGGTCTGAGAGTCCTTTAGGTCCCTTTAGGCTGTTACGTGCCTTTTACTGAGGAGTGGCTTCCATCTGGCCACTCTACCATAAAGGCCTGATTGGTGGTGTAAGGCAGAGATGGTTGTCCTTCAGGAAGGTCCGCCCATCTCCACAGAGGAACTCGAGACCATCACATCCCTGACCAAGGCCCTTCTCCCCAAATTGCTCAGTTTGGCCAGGCGGCCAGCTCTAAGAAGAGTCTTGATGGTTCCAAACTTCTTCCATTTAAGAATGATGGAGGCTGATGGGGACCTTCAATTATGCATACATTTTTTGGATTCCCCTCTCCACATCGGTGCCTCGACACAATCCTGTCTCGTAGCTCTTGGGACAATTCCTTCAACCTCATGGCTTGGTTTTTGCTCTGACATGCACTGTCAACTGTGGGACCTTATATAAACAGGTGTGTGTCTCTCCAAATCATGTCCAATCAAATGAATTTACCACAGGTGGCCTCCAATCAAGTTGTAGAAACATCTCAAGGATGATCAATGGAAACAGGATGCACCTGAGCTCAATTTTGAGTCTCATAGCAAAGGGTCTGAATACTTATGTAAATAAGGTACTTTTTTAATTTTTAATACATTTGCAAAAGATTCCTAAAACAAGTTTTTGCTTTGTCATTATGGGGTATTGTGTGTAGATTGATGATATAAAAATTGAATTAATCAATTTTAGAATAAGAATTCAAACACTCATATAAACAACAATCTAATATGTATCTTTCAAAGCACTGAGGTTGTTGGTGTTTTAGTCAGCAGGAGATATACCTACAGAACTGTCCTTTAGGCTCGTGTACACAATGGCAGCTTCAGTACCTCTCGTCATTACCTTGTCATCAGCATCTTATTCACATCTGGTTGGGTTGTCAACTTCTCTAATGGATCAAAACAGTTCTAATGAGAAACCAGAACATAACTGCATCTCTGGAGGACTGAGACACATTGGTTTGCATACGTAGCAGTAGCTGTTAAGATGATACATTTGAAACTTAAAATCAGAGGTGTAAAGTAACTAATTACAACTACTCCTGTTACTGTAATTGAGTAGCTTTTTCGAGTACTTTAACTACTTGTAATATTTTTTTTATCTCAACTACTTTTTCTGAGTACTTTTTAAATTAGCTACTTTTCAATTTTACTTGAGGAGTTTTTTTTACACCAGTCAATTTGTAAGTCGCTCTGGATAAGAGCATCTGCTAAATGACTTAAATGTAAATGTAATGTAAATGTACTTCTTCTTGAGTCAAATGTAGTTAAAGTAACTTCTACTTGAGTAGGATATTTCAGTAGTCTTTCCACCCCTGCTTAAAATAAAACACTTTGTATCAATCATGGATCATGGGATGCATATACTGAAGCCCTGCATATCAACCATAGAATTAGAATGAATTAATGGTGCTACAATATCAACACTTGAAGTTAGAACACAGGCCCACTACAGTATATGGGTTACAGCCATAAATTATTCTGTGATTTGATTGGTTGGCAGTATGTCAGTCTTGGAATGTCACTTTTACAAGTCTAAAGCATCATCTTCAGCACAGTCACTACACAAAGCCTTCCTGACTAACATGAGCCCCGTTGACGAGGCTGAAGTTAGCCAGAGACTGATTGTTGCTCTTGACCGAGGTCAGTCGCGTGTTGCTCCGCCCCGTGCTTTGAGCATTACAGTTGATTGGTGGACGACGGCGGCAGTGGAGCTGCTTGTTGAACTGCTTCTGGAAGCTATTACTGAGCAGGTAGAGGGCAAAAGGGTTGACACAGGAGTTGGTAAAGGCCAGGATGCGGGCACCCACGCTGGCGATGAAGTGTCCCAGGGACGTGTCCACCTGGCCGTAGTGGTAGGAGCGGTACAGGTAGATCACATGACTGGGGAGCCAGCATACAGCGAACAAACCCACAAAAACCAGGACTGTCTTAGCCAGACGCTTCCTTGACTCAATCTGTGGGGATGGTAAAGAAAGCATCATTCAATTGGAGTATTCAGCAGGACACACACACTCATATACACATTTCTCCTTTCCCATTTGACTATTTACCATGTCTCATTAAATGATAAACACCTAAATGTCCAGTGTCCAAACACACATTCACACACCTGTTTTTTGATGTGTAAGTGTGCCTCCACGGGCATGTCTGAGGCGCTCTGGATCAGGCTGCGTGCGATGAAGCAGTAGTACACAGAAATGATGAGAAGGGGGATGATGTAGAAGATGAGAAAGAAGGCCATGGAGTGGATCTTAGGGTGCAGATCCCCAGCATGGGGGTAGGGAGCGCATGTCACAAAGGTGTCGTTGGTCTGGCCGATGTTGAAGGTGTGAAGGTCGGAGAAGACCACCTCAGGAACAGCTAGGGTCATGGAGAAGAGCCATATGGCTGCTGCTCGGAAGCAGATCTTAGCTGTGGATGTATGGATGTCCATGGGTTTGACAATGGCCTTGTACCTGGGACAAGCAGAAAACTAATTTCATTACATTTACCAGTCATTTAGCACAGGGGTTCCCAACCATTTTCCCCCAAGGCTCCATTTTCACATTTGAAAATAGATAGGCTATTTAATAATTATAATTATCATAATGGATAAGGAAAATAAAGTCTAGACCCGATTTCCCCAAATGTTACTCCGTTAGCAAATATGTTTTACTATGATAATTATACTTTCTCTTTTACAGAAAGTGAAGAGATCAATTGATAGTGACAGAGCCACACATTGAATAAGATTACTTCCCAAGCAAAGTCCAATTTTGTTGACTTCTCGACTTTAGAAGATCGTAGCTTAGCTTCTGAATATCATAGAGACAAAGTAAAGATATTCATTCCCATGTGCATCAGAGTCGGGTCAACATCTTGTTTCTAGCTTAAAGCCCACCCTCCCCCAGATCCTTTATCATTAAAGAAAAATTGTCTCACATTGCTCTGATTAAAAGAACCAGAGAATTCAATGAAAAGCAGCTGGTGTTGGCTAATTGAGTTTGATCATATCTGTAATGAGAGAATATGGATGCAACATACATACATAAGGGTACTTCAGGACTACCAAAGAGTGCTAGAATGGCATTTGGTAATTAATGTATGGAAAAGAACAACTCTCTTAATAAAACATGGATTTCCTAAATCAAAATCCATTGATTAAATAGCATCAAAATTCTGCAAATAATTACAAAAACCTTTGTTAATACAACAAAAATATGTAGACAGTACGAGTCAAAAGTTTGGACATACCTTCTCATTTTCTTTATTTTAATTATTTTATACATTGTAGATTAGTAGAGAACACATCAAATCTATGAAATAACACATATGGAATAATATTGTAACCAAAAAAGTGTTAAAAAAATCAAAATATATTTTAGATTCTTCAAAATAGTCACCCTTTTCCTTTACCTTGATGACAGCTTTGCACACTCTTGACATTTTCTCAACCAGCTTCACCTGGAAGGCTTTTCCAACAGTCTTGAAGGAGTTCCCACATATGCTGAGCACTTGTTTGCTGCTTTTCCTTCACTCTGCGGTCCAACTCATCCCAAACCATCTCAATTGGGTTGAGGTCGGGTGATTGTGGAGGCCAGGTCATCTGATGCAGCACACCTAAGGACAGATTTCCCCTGGTCTAATGTATATTGCTCGTGTTTCTTGGCCCAAGCAAGTCTCTTATTCTTATTGGTGTCCTTTAGTAGAGGTTTCTTTGCAGCAATTCAACCATGAAGTCCTGATTCATACAGTCTCCTCTGACCAGTTGATGTTGAGATGTGTCTGTTACTTGAACTCTGTGACACATTTATTTGGGCTGCCATTTCTGAGGCTGGTAACTCAAGTGAACTTATCCTCTGCAGCAGAGGTAACTCTGGTTCTTCCTTTCCTGTGGCGGTCCTCATGAGAGCTAGTTTCATCATAGCACTTGACGGTTTTTGCGACTGCACTTGAAGAAACTTTCAAAGTTCAAATTTACGGATTGACCGACCATCATGTCTCATTAAAGTAATGATGGTGTAAGGGTTTTCTTCTGGTGAAAGAGAGGCGGACCAAAAAGCAGCGTGGTGGTTATTCATGTTTTTAATAAAGACGACTATACATGAACAGACTATACAAAACAAGAAAAGTGAAGACCTAAACAGTCCTATCTGGTGCAAACACAGAGACAGGAACAATCACCCACAAAACCCAACACAGAACAGGCTACCTAAATATGGTTCCCAATCAGAGACAATGACTAACACCTGCCTCTGATTGAGAACCATATCAAGCCAAACATAGAAATAGACAAACCAGACACACAACATAGAATGCCCACCCAGCTCACGTCCTGACCAACACTAAAACAAGGAAAACACATACGAATGATGGACAGAACGTGACAGAACCCCCAAGGTGCGGACTCCGAACGCACAACCTAAACCTATAGGGGAGGGTCTGGGTGGACATCTGTCCGCGGTGGCGGCTCTGGTGCTGGACGTGGACCCCACTCCATAATTGTCTTAGTCCACCTCCTTAGTGTCCCTTGAGTGGCAACCCTCGCCTCTAACCTTGGCCTAGGAAACCTAACAACGGGCTCCACTGAACCGAGGTAGCTCAGGACCGAGGGGAAGCTCAGGACCGAGGGGAAGCTCAGGAGTGAGGGGAAGCTCAGGAGTGAGGGGAAGCTCAGGAGTGAGGGGAAGCTCAGGAGTGAGAGGAAGCTCAGGAGTGAGAGGAAGCTCAGGAGAGAGAGGAAGCTCAGGAGTGAGAGGAAGCTCAGGCAGGTTGATGGATCTACCAGATCCTGGCTGGCTGGTGGTTCCAGCAGATCCTGGCTGACTGGCAGATCCTGGCTGACTGGCGGATCCTGGCTGACTAGCGGATCTGGCAGATCCTGGCTGACTGGCGGATCCTGGCTGACTGGCGGATCCTGGCTGACTGGCGGATCCTGGCTGACTGGCAGATCCTGGCTGACTGGCATATCCTGGCTGTCTTGCAGTTCTGGTGGATCCTGGCTGACTGGCGGATCTTGGCCGACTGGCGGATCTTGGCCGACTGGCGGATCCTGGCAGATCCTGGCAGATCCTGGCAGACTGGCAGATCCTGGCAGACTGGCAGATCCTGGCCGACTGGCAGATCCTGGCTGACTGGCAGATCCTGGCTGACTGGCAGATCCTGGCTGACTGGCAGATCCTGGCTGACTGGCAGATCCTGGCTGACTGGCAGATCCTGGCTGTCTGGCAGTTCTGGTGGATCCTGGCTGACTGGCGGGTCTTGGCCGACTGGCAGATCCTGGCTGACTGGCAGATCCTGGCTGACTGGCAGTTCTGGCAGATCCTGGCAGACTGGTGGATCCTGGCAGACTGGCAGATCCTGGCCGACTGGCAGACTGACGGATCCTGGCTGACTGGCGGATCCTGGCTGACTGGCGGCACTGGTGGCGCTGGGCAGACTGGTAGCTCAGACGGCGCTGGGCAGACAGGTAGCTCAGACGGCGCTGGGCAGACTGGAGAAAAAGGCTCTGGCAGCGCTGGACTGAGGAGCACTGGTGCCTCTGGAATGAGGGGCTCTGGCGCCTCTGGCATGAGGGGCGGTAGCTCTGACAGCGCGGGACAGGCGGGAGACTCTGGCTGCGCTGGAGAGGATGAAGGCTCCGGCAGCGCTGGACAGGCGGGACGCACTGTCGGCCTGATGCGTGGTGCTGGCACTGGTATGCCGTGCATACTATGCCAAACCAACAGCTTTCTTTCTACTCTGTCCAATACATCCTCCACACTCTCAGACTCAGCACTCTGCTTCGCCGACAGCTCCAATTCCATCCATGACTCCTTACGGTAAACAGGGGGAGTTGGCTCAGGTCTGACTCCTGACTCTGCCACACTCTCCCTGTGCCTCTTCCCCAATACATTTTTGGGGGTGCCTCTCGCGCTTCCAGCCGCTCTGCCGTGCTAGCTCCTCATAATGCCGCCTCTCTGCTTTCGCTGCCCCCAGCTCGGCTTTGGGGCAGCAATATTCCCCTGGCTCTGCCCAGGGTCCTTTTCCGTCAAGGATCTCCTCCCAAGTCCATTTATCCAAATAGTGCAGCCTCTCCCACTGCTGCTGCTGCCTCTGTTGCTTCTCCTGCTGCTGCCTTTGCTGCTGCTGCTGTTGCTCCTGCTGCACCTGTCGCTTCTCCTGCTGCTGCTGTTGCTGTTGCCTCTGTTTACCACGCCGCTTGGTCCTTGGTTGGTGGGTGATTCTGTAAGGGTTTTCTTCTGGTGAAAGAGAGGCGGACCAAAATGCAGCGTGGTGGTTATTCATGTTTTTAATAAAGACGACTATACATGAACAGACTATACAAAACAAGAAAAGTGAAAACCTAAACAGTCCTATCTGGTGCAAACACAGAGACAGGAACAATCACCCACAAAACCCAACACAAAACAGGCTACCTAAATATGGTTCCCAATCAGAGACAATGACTAACACCTGCCTCTGATTGAGAACCATATCAAGCCAAACATAGAAATAGACAACCCAGACACAAAACATAGAATGCCCACCCAGCTCACGTCCTGACCAACACTAAAACAAGGAAAACACATACGAACGATGGACAGAACGTGACAGATGGACTGTTATTTCTCTTTGCTTATATGAGCTGTTCTTGCCATAATATGGACTTCTTCTATATACCACCCCTACCTTGTCACAACACAACTGATTGGCTCAAATTAATTAAGAAGGAAAGAAATCTGAAATATAAAATATATTTTGATTTGTTTAACACTTTTTAGGTTACTACATGATTCCATATGTGTTATTTCATAGTTGTGATATCTTCACTATTATTCTACAATGTAGAACATAGTAAAAATAAAGAAAAACCTGTGAATGAGGAGATGTGTCCAAACTTTGACTGGTACTGTATATATTCAACTGTAATAACAGGTGACATGTAAGGAATGTAAAAGTAATCCCTATTTAATTGCCTAGATTGGTTACATTATTGATGTCTTCCTGACATTCTGCTGTTTCTAAAAGCATGGGTAGGGCAGAGAACTGCAATGACAGGTAGGGTGTTAATGCATACGGTTGTCGTGTCTTTGGCTATGCCGGATTAAGTGATATGACATGCTATTCTATAAAATATTTTCTTCATAATTAATATTACCTGATTGAGCTAATCATGTAAATGTAATTAACTAGAGAGTCAGGGCACCACGAAATAATATTTATAGAGCTGTTATCTTCCGAATAAACTCTTAAAGACCTAGTAATATTTTACATCAATAGCAGTCAATATTAATCCTCACCTTAATTCAGTCTCATCTGAAAGTTGTAAATTCTTGGTTATCTGCACGAACCCTGGCTAACAAGTTGAATCATCAATGCAAAATTGGGTTTAATTATTTATTTTCTAAATACCTAACTAATTACACATACACATAATTAATCATAACTTGATTACAAATTATGTCATAAAGGAAAACGTCCCTAGCGGGCGGAACAGATATGACAGCTGGTTACACAAAAGAAAAGGGGCTGGGTTTGAGTGAAAGAGCGGGAAGACTGAGGAATAAAGGGCGAAGCTGTGCTATCGTAAATTCAGTATGTTATGCATTCTAAATTACCGCCCATTTGGAAAAGGAAACTGCAATAAATATTTACTCTGAGCTGCGCTTCGGTAGGTTGGTGGTAGATGGGAGGCCGTGTTGCCCAACCGAGTCCTTTGAAGATTGTCTCTGCTGGTAAATTGAATATGTTGTAGTAACGTCAATGTGTGGTAGACAGGATACTCTGTCTGTTCCTTCCTAACCTGCATTTGCAGCTGCTGTTGCTAACTCAACGGCTAGGAGGTATCACTTCTGTAGTGAATAAGAGTTCAAAGTTCATACCATTCGCAACCAAAGCTCACGCTGATGTTGGCTTCATTCTGTAGTTATTATCTGAACCATTCTGACATCGGACCGTCGTCCTCACATCCTTGGAACAGGAGGTTATATTGTTGTCAAGGCTTTATATAGGAAGGGAGAGAAGGGCGTGTTTGTAAGGTTTTATAGCCCATGTCCCTTCACAGGGACGGGCCACTGATTGAGTAGAGCCCTACCTTATGAATACCCAAATCTCACATTTTAGAAGCTAAAATCACATTTCATCCCATCACGGATAGTTTCATATTCAAACATTTAAATTGAACAACAATTCCATGTGAATCCGATAACTCTGATGTGTAGACTTTCCACTGTAGAGTTTATGTCATCTTATCATTGATGAGAATGTCTCAGATGACAACAGAACTGACATCATATTCATTAAGTACCACTGCATATGTTCAATTGATCAGATTACCAGAATATAGTTCATTTCCCCCCACCTTCTGATGTTCCCAGAATCTCTATGTTAACCAAAAGGTTTGCAAATGTAACATCAGTAGGGTAGAGAGAGGAAAAAGTGGGGAAGAGATATTTATGACTGTCATAAACCTACCCCCAGGCCAACATCATGACACTGTTTGAGTGTGTCATGTGTGCCTGTAAGAAATTAAGACTGAGTGGACAGCTCTCTGGTTGTTAATTAACTGAGATAGGCCAGTATGCCTGTCTTCACCTCACGAAAGGAACATTCACTCTCTCTTTCAGCTCTGACTAATAGCCTTCTAAGAACTTTTTGAACTCCAGGTTCCAATGGTGAAAGAACTTTGATGAACAAAGAACTCTGCAGAGCAAGAACAGAGGAGCTGAGAACATAATGGGATAGAATAATATAGAACCGAAGAGCACAGCTCAGGAGCCTGCTGAGCATTCACGCCTTTCTTGCTCACTTTTCAATATTTGGTATTCAGTCGAGTAAAGCGCTCTGCAGATGTGACTACCTTCAAATGCTGAAAACCCTCCCACTTGCTGGCCAACAGATTTTCTCCTGGACTTTTCATTCAATATAGTTGTTAGTACATTTACAGTATCTTAAGCCACCACTTTAAATACGGTGTACCTTTCGGTAAGAATTTTGTCGACAGACTACAATATATAGAGAGAATGTTTCAGAATATTAAGGATCAATGAAAGAACAAAATCCAAATATATGCCTATTGTCTCTGTTTCAGCACTAATTGGTAGATTTAAAAATACTCTGACGTGTAGATTATTTAGGTTTAGGAAAGTATTTATAATTGCCTGCACTAATCATAGAATTGTTTGATAACACAGCCAAGTTCTGCTCCATATGTGGTCAGGTTCAAACTGTTGCCGCTTGGTCTGCGCTTACAATTGAATTAGCCTACATGTCTTTTCTTTATATTATCAACTGTTACTAATGATCCTCAGAAACAACCACACAACCTTGACGGCGTTTACAGTGAGCAAATGAAGGTAAATTAGACAATGCAATTAAATGGAATGATAAGTATACCAATTGAAGGGAACTAACAGTAAATTGGCAGTTGAATATTTGTAGTTATTAGCCTACTGACGGTTGATACTGATATTGGCTAATATTTGTAGTTATTAGCCTACTGACGGTTGATACTGATATTGGCTAATATTTGTAGTTATTAGCCTACTGACGGTTGATACTGATATTGGCTAATATTTGACATGATATAAATAGGAAACACAGAAGGTCGGGTAGCATATAATTTAGACATTCGATAGTGCCCATCCCTGGAAATGTATGCACGCCTAAAAACTCGGGTCAGAATCGGTCCCTTGATGTACTGTCAAATGCAACAGTTTTCTTCGGCATCATGAGGGCAATTCTAAAGCCATTAATTATCAACATGTTGAAAATGGATTTTATGTTGTCTCTTTGTGTCCTGACAAGTGATTTAATGTCCATGGGACTTCAGCACCGTGCCAGTTATACACTCGCACTAAAAGCCAAAAGCGGCCATTTAACGAACATTTCTGCCATTATTTCTAAAAATGGCGCCACAAATGCCACAATTGTTGTCATATCTCTTCATTTCTGTTGATTGGAAATGTTAGGATAACAGAGTTTTGAGGAGTGAATTGATGAATAGAACAACATAAAAGATTGGACTTGAATTACATTAGGCCTACACAGAATGAACATGTCATGCATAAACAAAATCCCTCTTTATAGTTTGTGAGCTGAACCCCACCGGTTCACTCTCTCTTCTGTGAATTTGTCTGCAGTGAACAACATCTGCAACCAGGCTGAAAGTGTAGGCTGGTGTAATAATGTGTCACCTAATTACACGACCTGTCTGTTCGTGCTACCATACCTGCCTGATCATATTACAATGCCAAAGAATGGTTGGAAAATTTCAATGAAGGCTGTTCTTTTGTTTTTACGCTTTAAGTCGGAGGGATTGAGAAAACAACACATCTGATTATAAAAGCCTCACCTATCTGCAGAGAGCGCAGTGAGTGTGAAAACGGAGACGCCGACGGAGGTGAGTTGGATGAACGGGATGAGTTTGCATCCCACCCGGCCGAAGAGCCATTTGTCCGCGAGGTACCGGCTGGCGTCCACCGGAGCGCACGTTACTAGAAGCAGCAGGTCCCCGAGCGCGAGGCTGGACATGAACAGGTTGGGCACAGTCCGCATGGATTTGACTGTGATAAACGTCCTCATTAGCGTGACGTTACCAATAAGTCCAATAATTATTAGTAATCCGTAGACGGTGGCGATAGCAATACCGGGCAGCCAAATGTAGTGCGTCTGGACCTCTGTGTTGATACTGGACACTTGCGATACGTTAAAAATCATGTTCTCAGGGTTTAAAATGAACGAGTCCTCCAAAGACATAGTTGGTGTCTTCTTTCTTGAAAGTTTATAAAAAATATATATTCTTAAAGTGACCTTTGGTATGGCTTGCTGTTAAAAGAAATGTTGTGACTCATAACTTATCGTGTTCCCAAATACCAATTAAGAATAGCCTAATAGCATCATAAAAAGCTGCCAATCTGAAACTAAACCTTTAAATATCAAGGCTCATCTGTAAAAGAGACGTTGGTCTCAGTAAAAAATGACATAAAAATATAATAATTTGAATGATGCAAAGAATGTCCAACTATCAGATATATATGTAGGGTTCTCTCATGAACCTTCAATGTATATTGAGTCGGCATCTGTGTGGGGGTTATAAACTCACTGACGGCCTGCGTCACTTGCGCCCTGCCCTATTCGGTGGAAGAGAAGCGACAAGTGGATGGATGGACTTAACTCAGGAGTTCCAGTCCACCACGCAACCAATGTACACTACTGGGATGTTTGGTGCATAGACGTAGGTTTGGTGCGCCTTATTCACCTTCATATTCCCTTTGCATTATCTCAGTCCCAACCCAGACCTTAGCCTGTGCTCTGTCTATCTGACCATAAGAAACACCGTTGTCATCTATAACTGTAATTTGCTTGGGTAAAAAAATACCCCAAATAACGGTGGTTAAAAAAAACATAACATTCTATCTACCGTCTCAAAAATTCGACTACATCACACTGTCCTCGTTAAGCCTGCGGTATGTGTCAATTCTCTGATAATAACCCAGCCCACTGAAAGTTGGTTTTGTCAAGATCCTCACCAGGAGGCCAATAATTGAGCTGGGATAATGGGGGAATTGACTGAATATCCATCACACATGGAATGACTAAGACGTTTTTGTGATGGACACACACGAATGTCCCATTTCACGTTTCTCATTCAATGATACACACTAAACGTCCAGTGTCCCGTATATTATGTGTATACATAACGGTGAAATTAGCTATTTTCTGTGATTCACTGACTGATATTACAGTCCAAAAAATGGGTTATATTGTTACATACACCAGATAGGTGCAGTGAAATGAGTTGTTTTACAGGTTCAGTCATAGTAGTATGGCACCCCTATTGAAAATGTGGGTTTAGTGCCTTGCTCAAAGTCACAACGACAGATTTTTAACCTTTTCGGCTGGGATATTCAAACCAGCGACCTTTTGATTACCAACCCAAGGCGCTAACTGCTAGGCTACCTGCTCTGACTGTTCTTTTGTTGAAATACACTGCACTCCATGCCACAAAGACAAGGGGACCGTTTAATTATAGACACACCGGATCTGAATAATAATGAACCTATGGAAATCAAATCAAATCAAATGAGCAGTAGACAACAATGTGCAAATCAAATATGCTGATTTCTCAAGAGGTCTGCTGAGAAAATGAAGCTTTTAATGGGCAGCTACTTATTTCAAACCTTACATCATCATTCCCTAATGAATCTTTGTGTTCTTCTCAATTAGATGATTCATGTTATTCCCTGATTAGAAAGTTATTGTTATTCCCCGATTACAAAGTTATTGTTGTTAAACCAGCTCTGTTCAATGCTCAGGCTGTGCTGAAAAAAAGAAACTTTTACTGGGCAGCTACTTACTTCAACCCTTACATCATCATCCCCTAATAAGTATATTATATATATGTGTGGCTGCATAATTGAAGGAAGCACTAACCCATATCAGTGGAGATACTGCATGCCAACCTCCCAAGGATTGGAATATCTCTATTGCTTCTGTCTGGTTGTTTGATATTTATTGAGCACCACAATCAACTCATAGCCAAAGGAGGGTCTGTAATAATGAATTACATCATGAATTATCCAACACCCTCAAGAGTCCACCTGCAACTTTGCATGAATATTTGTGCAGAATTCACAGCATTCAAGGATAAAGTTGACATCAGCAGTTGATGTTAGCATTCCAAGGGTACAACTTTTCTCTCAGGAAATTAAGTTGTTAGTTTATATATGTTTATATATGTACATGTAAAATGGAATATATCTACATAGTTTCATATTTCTACCTCATCACTAGTAGCAGTAGTAGTATGATTATTACAGTGTCTAGTATTATTAGTGTCTAGTATGAGAAACAGACGCCTCACAAGTCCTCAACTGTCAGCTTCATTAAATAGTACCCGCAAAACGCCAGTCTCAACGTCAACAGTGAGGAGGCAACTCTGGGATGCTGGCCTTGTAGGCAGAGTTCCTCTGTCCAGTGTCTGTGTTCTTTTGCCCATGTTAATCTTTTATTTTTATTGGCCAGTCTGAGATATGGCTTTTTCTTTGCAACTCTGCCTAGAAGGCCAGCATCCCGGAGTCACCCCTTCACTGTTGCCATTGAGACTGGTGTTTTGCGTGTACGGTTTAATGAAGCTGCCAAGTGAGGACTTGTGAGGCGCTTGTTTCTCAAACTAGATACTCTAATGTACTTGTCCTCTTGTTCAGTTGTGCACCGGGGCCTCCCACTCCTCTTTCTATTCTAGTTAAAGCCAGTTTGCGCTGTTCTGTGAAGGGAGTAGTACACAGTGTTGTACGAGATCTTCAGTTTCATGGCAATTTCTCACATGGAATATCCTTCATTTCTCAGAACAAGAATAGACTGATGAGTTTCAGAAGAAAGTTATTTGTTTCTGGACGTTTTGAGCCTGTAATCGAAACCACAAATGCTGATGCTCCAGATACTCAACTAGTCTAAAGAAGGTCAATTTTATTGTTTCTTTGATCAGAACAACAGTTTTCAGCTGTGCATTACATAATTGCTCAAGGGCTTTCTAATGATCAATTAGCCTTTCAAAATGTAAACTTGGATTAGCTAACACAACGTGCCATTGGAACACAGGATTGATGGTTGCTGATAATGGGCCTCTGTACACCTATGTAGATATTCCATTTAAAAAATAATCAGTTTCCAGCTCCAATAGTCATTTACAACATTAACAATGTCTACACTGTATTTCTGATCAATTTGATGTTGTTTTAATGGACAGAAAATGTGCTTTTCTTTTAAAACAAGGACATTTCTAAGTGACCCCAAACTTTTGAACGGTAGTGCATCTCTTGTCCCCCTATATTAGGTTGGTATAAAATGCTACCATCTGGCTCGTCACATGCATTGTAGTCCACAGGCTGCTCCTGACGACTTACCCAGAATTGAATTCCGCTGCTCTATCGACCGCTACATACGCTCAGTCTAAATTTGCAAGTTGTTTGTGTAACTTCAAAATGAGGGGTGTTGTATGAAACAAATGATTGGATAATGTCTAACAAATCTGACCAATCAGAGTATCTGTCAGGACCCGGTTACGAACCCAGGTCTCCAGAGTGAGAAACAGTCACTTAACCAACTGAGCCACGAATAGTCAGCAGAACCCAGAAGATGAGGCAGACACAGCAGTACTTGAGACGGTGTATTTAATGAAGTAAAAAGTGAAGTTCTTCAGGAAAACATGTAACTCCACAACCTCAAAAGGAATCCTACAAGAACAAAGGTAATCCTCCAAGACAAAAAAGTTAAATCCACAAGGTGGAAGGTAAAGCACAAAAAGCCTCAAAAGATACTCAAAAAACAAACAAACAAGAACAAAAAACAGAATTCCACAAGAGAGTCCACCGGGATCAACAAGAGTTCTCAGAGTACTAGGGCTGGGTGCTAACATACAAACACAGAGCAAAGAACAGAGGAAAACAAAGGGTTACATACAATCAGGGGAAACGAGGCACAGGTGCAAATAATAATGGGGATCAAGGGAAAACAAAAGGTCAAAAGGCACAATGGGGGCATCTAGTGACCAAAAACCGGAACAACCCTGGCCAAATCCTGACAGTATCAAAGTTGACATAAGTCATCATGTCGGCTGGCTCTGTCTCAACCCATCGGTTTCTGAGACCAATCAGAACAGTCATAATGTGTTCCTATTCTAGAAATCATAGGAGAGGGAGGCAAATCTAGAGTCATCGTGGAGAAGGAACTTCAGTTTGGCCGTAGCGGTGTGGATGGGTAGCCAGGCGTATACAGCTTATCAGAGACCCTGATAAAGTGAGTCTACCCAGATGCTTTTAAATGTCACAATGCAGATGATAACCTTTTTTACATGCTGTAATTGTGTACAACTCAAAGGGGAGCAGTGTGACAGTGAGTCCTGTTTTGTTGCTGGTGATTGTGGCTTGACATTTTTGGGGTCGGGGCGAAGAGGTGACCAGTAGGGGGTGACCAGTTTAGCCACTTCATTGCTCTCAGTCACGACTTCTTAGAAACTGTGAAATAAAAACACATGAACTGAATGACATCCATCCATAACAGCACACCAATGGTTCCCCCACGGAGAGAGTTATCCACTGATTGAAGGAGGCACAATAGCCCCTCATACTTGATGAATAGATCTCCAAAGGTCCTCAGCATTGCTCTGTAACTTGGACCAAAAGCAGCAGATGATGTCTCATGCCGTGCACCACTTTAGAGAGAGCACACTGGTATCTCACTAAAATAGGTGCAATTTTCACAACTAGGCTGTGATAGAAGATCCAGTAGAGTCATGTGTACTAGTCTTTGTTGTGGTATACTTCGGTGTGAAATAGTCTAACATGCTGCTAAGTGCATCTTTTATACCTTAACTGCTTGATTAGAGGAATATTCTAAAAACTTTAGGTCACAATCTCAAAACATTTAGTGTCCAGTGTCCCAGAACGTCCTCCTATGCCCAGCAGGGTATAAACATATTATAGGAGAAGACATGGCACAAAGCATCTGCCCTGACCATGTTTCTACATGGGCTCTCCCACATGCCACAGAACTGTGTTAGCCAGCTGAAAAAACACCTAGATATTAGAATTTGATTAATCAATCACATGCGTTCTAACGTCTAGTAGTTTGATATTACAGGAGTAAAATCGATTGTCTGTTCTTTCAGAATGCTCTGGGATATCTGATTACCACTGAGATCTTGCTCAAGCATTTCCAGGGCTGGAAGGCATTATTATTATTCATTTAAGATAAGGAAAGGGCACAGGTGTCAGAGCATTGATGGCATTTTATTTCTCTAACTCAATCACAAATGACATTCAGCCTCTCTCTCTGTCTTCACTTCAATGAAAGGGGACAGAATTGACATCATAGTTCAGATTAGTATCTGGATTTCTCAGGCAACCAACGCTCCCCTCTATCGCATAGAGAACTGATTATTTGTGTCTAAAATGAACTCATCTCTATTGTTCAGTTCATTTGTCTGAAATAGACTGTGGATATCCCAGAGAGAAATCAGTTATTTCTAAAAGCCATCGTTTGAATGAGTCATTCAAGACTCCTTATACAATTACCACCTCCCATAGAGTTAGAACCGCAGCAGGAAACAATAGGAATAAAAGTCACCTAAGAAATATAATTTAAAAAATAATCTATTAAAAGCACTTTCCTGAACGTCGTGAACTCTCTGAACTATATTACAATTATTGATATAATGTTGTCTTTGTGCCGCTCATTGTGCCGCAATGAGTTTTAGCACCACGGACAGCAACTGGTCCGACGCTCTAGCCGTATATGGAACTGCGAGAACATCTGTGCATTTTTTTCCCACCTTTATTTAACCAGGTAGGCTAGTTGAGAACAAGTTCTCATTTGCAACTGTGACCTGGCCAAGATAAAGCATAGCAGTGTGAACAGACAACACAGAGTTACACATGGAGTAAACAATTAACAAGTCAATAACACAGTAGAAAAAAAGAGAGTCTATATACATTGTGTGCAAAAGGCATGAGGAGGTAGGCGAATAATTACAATTTTGCAGATTAACACTGGAGTGATAAATGATCAGATGGTCATGTACAGGTAGAGATATTGGTGTGCAAAAGAGCAGAAAAGTAAATAAACAAAAACAGTATGGGGATGAGGTAGGTAAAAATGGGTGGGCTATTAACCGATAGACTATGTACAGCTGCAGCGATCGGGTTAGCTGCTCAGATAGCAGATGTTTGAAGTTGGTGAGGGAGATAAAAGTCTCCAACTTCAGGGATTTTTGCAATTCGTTCCAGTCACAGGCAGCAGAGAACTGGAATGAAAGGCAGCTAAATGAGGTGTTGGCTTTAGGGATGATCAGTGAGATACACCTGTTGGAGCGCGTGCTACGGGTGGGTGTTGCCATCGTGACCAGTGAACTGAGATAAGACGGAGCTTTACCTAGCATGGACTTGTAGATGACCTGGAGCCAGTGGGTCTGGCGACGAATATGTAGCGAGGGCCAGCTGACTAGAGTATACAGGTCGCAGTGGTGGGTGGTATAAGGTGATTTAGTGACAAAACGGATGGCACTGTGATAAACTGCATCCCGTTTGCTGAGTAGAGTGTTGGAAGCTATTTTGTAGATGACATCGCCGAAGTCGAGAATCGATAGGATAGTCAGTTTTACTAGGGTAAGTTTGGCGGCGTGAGTGAAGGAGGCTTTGTTGCGGAATAAAAAGCCGACTAGATTTGATTTTCGATTGGAGATGTTTGATATGAGTCTGGAAGGAGAGTTTACAGTCTAGCCAGACACCTAGGTACTTATAGATGTCCACAGATGTCCGCATTCCGCCTTCATCCTCTCCCGTTTGAAAAATATTTCTCAACAGGGTGCTTCTGCCAGCTAAGGCACTCTTGCTTTGATCTGCAACGCAAAAAAACGTGACTACCGTCTGTGTATGGACATCGTGCATCATATATGAGTCCTGTCTACTCGCATTGCATTCAGTAATCAAAGGGGAATAGAACGTTCCCATAGGCATTTTTGGTCTATAGGCCTACTAACTATGTCCAACTTTGTTTGGTTTTAAACTAAATTTTAAAAAAGTATACTTTACATTTGACGTTCATTGCATGAATAACAAGCCGTGTGTAAACTTGTGCATATACCACCATCTACTGGTAACACGCCTGTACTTGGAAGGCATGTATGAGATAAGACTTGTTGCTGGTCTGTGATTCTTCTGATCAAAAGTGGTTGGGATAATTTGCTTGAATCGATTGATTAACAAAAATAATTGTCTTCAAACACTAGGCACATGATGTTGGAATAACAATAACACATCTGCATTGATTGAGGGGGATAGAGAATGCGGTGTTGAGAATACAAGTCCCATAAATCTTAGGTAGATTATAGTTGGTAGAATAAGACATTTCCGGGTTCCATGAAGACGCCTGATCGTCACTAATATTAGGCTACCAGACATTTTATCCAAGGCGTTTAACAGTCAGTGGTAGGCTATTGGCCAGTGCATTGCTTCTTTCCATTGGTGATGGAAAACACCCGTTGATTTGCCAACCGTTTCGCCGACTACAAAGGTGCGTTTCGCGTAGGTCAAGGCATCGAATCGGTGGTACCCACGGTCAATGCCTTCATAGAGAAGATTCTAAACAAAGTGCCACTCGGATCCACCGACTGCGATGGTGGGCTATACGACGGTCCCGCTGGGGTGGCATACATGCTGTACCATGTCTCCGAATGTGCTTTTTTTTCCGACCATAGGGATACTTATCTCAAAACCTCAAAGCAGATCATTGACGTGTCTGTGGGGTACGTGGATGGGGAGAAGGACACAAACATGCAGGCCTCATTTTTCCTCGGTGGGGCGGCATCTATACCGTCGCCGCGATGGTGTACAAAGCCCTGGGCATGGCGGACTTCGTCAAGCCGCTTACCAAATTTTGGAACCTGTGGAAGATATGCTCATCCATCAATTTCTTGGAGTGCGGCTCTGACGAGCTGTTCGTGGGGCGGGCGGGGTACCTGTGCGCTGACCTGGTGGTGAAACAGAAACTGGGGATAGAGGTGAGAGCCTGAGGGAACAGGGAAAATACCAATTACTAAAATCAAAAAATGATTAGGCCTACTGACCAGGAGATATATGACCTGAAAAATAATGTATCTCTACTGGCTCTCTTGGCTCCATATTCCCTGATCTCAAACATTACTTTAATGAAATAAACTTCATAGAGTCTTAGCAAGGATCAGATCCAGGCCATTTGCCAGGCTATCACAGAGTCTGGTAAACAGTATGCCACGAGGAAGAGAAAACCCTATCCTCTCATGTACTCCTACTATGGGACTGAGTATTTGGGTAAGTCGGCCTACATGTCTAGCCTACATGGTTGAGTGGCAGGAGGCAGGATTACTAATGAGTTTATATTGTCATGAGGGCCTTAAATGACCTCTTTGTCATTTGTGTGATGCCTTCACTCTTATCTGAAAGGACTAGATAGGTGAAAGCCCAGTAGCAGCCACAGTACCCAGACCCACCGCCTCAACAGAACACAGTACCCAGAACCACCGCCTCAACAGAACACAGTACCCAGAACCAGACCCACCACCCCAACAGAGCACAGCACCCAGACCCACCGCCCCAACAGAACACAGTACCGAGACCCACCGCCTCAACAGAACACAGTACCCAGACCCACCGCCTCAACAGAACACAGTACCCAGAACCACCGCCTCAACAGAACACAGCACCCAGACCCAGACCCACCACCTCAACAGAACACAGTACCCAGACCCACCACCTCAACAGAACACAGTACCCAGAACCACCGCCTCAACAGAACACAGTACCCAGACCCAGACCCACCGCCCCAACAGAACACAGTACCCAGACCCACCGCCTCAACAGAGCACAGCACCCAGACCCACCGCCCCAACAGAACACAGTACCCAGACCAACCGCCTCAACAGAGCACAGCACCCAGACCCAGACCCACCACCTCAACAGAACACAGTACCCAGACCCACCACCTCAACAGAACACAGTACCCAGACCCACCACCGCAACAGAACACAGTACCCAGAACCACCGCCTCAACAGAACACAGTACCCAGACCCAGACCCACCGCCCCAACAGAACACAGTACCCAGACCCACCGCCTCAACAGAGCACAGCACCCAGACCCACCGCCCCAACAGAACACAGTACCCAGACCCACCGCCTCAACAGAGCACAGCACCCAGACCCAGACCCACCACCTCAACAAACACAGTACCCAGACCCACAGCCTCAACAGAGCACAGCACCCAGACCCAGACCCACCTCCCCAACAGAACACAGTACCCAGACCCACAGCCTCAACAGAGCACAGCACCCAGACCCAGACCCACCACCTCAACAGAACATAGTACCCAGACTCACTTCCTCAACATGGTACCCAGAACCACTGTAAACAGAACACAGTGCCCAGAACCACTGTGAACAGAACACAGTACCCAGACCCACTGTCTCAACAGAACACAGTACCCAGACCTGGACCCACCACCTCAATAGAACACAAGTTTTCTATGTGTAGCCCAGGTGTAGCCTACCTCTTTGACAAAGCCTACCTGATCAATAGGAAGCCCCAGTACCTGGACACATGCATTCGCAGTGGGGAACAGGTGTGGCTGAAGGGCCTGCTGAAGAAAGGTCCAGGGATCTGCCATGGAATGACAGGCAGCGCCTATGTCTTCATGTTACTGTACTGCCTCACAGGGAACTCCAAATACATCTACCGTGGTCAGAGGCATGGAGGCTTAGTTGGACAAATCGCTGCTGTTCTCTGTTTCCCTCTCTCTCTTTCTCTGTCTCCTGTACTCTTCTAATATCTCCTTTCTTTGTTTATCTCCCCTTATCTCACCCTTGTTGAAAGTCCATAACTTCTAGTGGCTTCCTCTCCTTGGTCTGCACTGATCTGAAAACACAGGCTGGGTTAAAGCAACGTAGTGGATTCCTTGCAGCGCAGTGCTTTCACCTGACGTGCTCTTTCACATCAGCGCATATGTGGAGATAGGACATGAGAAGAGGAAGCAGCTTTTGACTATTGAGATGCAACCCCCTGTCCTGCCTCACCCTCACCAAAGATACTGTATATAATGACGAGATGGTTTTGTCTCCACCCTAACAATGGGAGTCGTTGTCCCAAAGGTGGGAAGACAGGCGACATGCTTATCAGTCTGCTTATTAAATGCAATGAGCCCATAGAAACACATTGAATAACACTGCATGGACAGATGTTGACGGTAGTGGACCCACAAGCTTCGCCTCTTCCTCTCTGCCCTGACCCAAGTCTCCTCTTCTCTCCCCACAGGTTTGCAGAGTTCCTGTTTACGGAAGAGTTCAAGGTGGGCTCCTGCTCAGTCACCAGTGTTTATAGTCTGTTTGGAACCATTTGCTTCTTGGTTGACCCCCTTCAGCCCGACCAATCAGAGTTCCCATTCTTCAGTGTGTTTGTGTGATTAAGGCTACGGTTGAACAATGCATCCTTCCTTCCTCCTTACATTACAAGGATGGCTCACCACAGAATTAAAACTTGAACTGGTTATGTGATCACTGATTGTTCTTTTATTAATGTGAAGTGTTTATGTGATTCTTAGATGAAATGTGTTGTTAATATCTGAGGGCGAGGGTGTCGCTATCCATGTGAGACATTTCTCCCAGAACAACTATGCTCTGCTGACATTGACATTCTGCTTTATTTCCTGTCCGGTAAAACTATGAAAGCCTCCCTTTCAAATCAAATTATATTGGTCACATACACATGGTTAGCAGATGTTAATGCGAGTGTAGCAAAATGCTTGTGATTCTAGTTCTGACCATGCTGTAATATCTAACAAGTAATCTAACAAATTCACAACAACTACCTTATACACACAAATGTAAAGGGATGAACAAGAATATGTACATATAAATATATGGATGAGTGGTGGTCGTGTGGCATAGGTAAGATGCAGTAAATAGTATAGAATACAGTTTATACAGTTGAAGTGGGAAGTTTACTTACACTTTAGCCAAATACATTTAAACTCAGTTTTTCACAATTCCTGAAATTTAATTCTAGTAAAAATTCCCTGTCTTAGGTCAGTTACAATCTCCACTTTATTTTAAGAATGTGAAATGTCAGAATAATAGTAGAGGGAATGATTTATTGCAGCTTTCCTTTCTTTCATCACATTCCCAGTGGGTCAGAAGTTTACATACACTCAATTAGTATTTGGTAGCATTGCCTTTAAAATGGTTAACTTGAGTCAAACATTTTGGGTAGCCTTCCACAAGCTTCCCACAATAAGTTGGGTGAATTTTGGCCCATTCCTCCTGACAGAGCTGGTGTAACTGAGTCAGGTTGTAGGCCTCCTTGCTCGCAAACGCTTTTTCAGTTCTGCCCACACATTTTCTATAGGATTGAGGTCAGGGCTTTGTGATGGCCCCTCCAATACCTTGACTTTGTTGTCCTTAACCCATTTTGCCACAACTTTGGAAGTATGCTTGGGGTCATTGTCCATTTGGAAGACCCATTTACGACCAAGCTGATGTCTTGAGATGTTGCTTCAAAATGCCCAGATAGTTTTCTTGCCTCATGATGCCATCTATTTTGTGAAGTGCACCAGTACCTCCTGCAGCAAAGCAACCCCACAACATGATGCTGCCACCCCCATGCTTCACGGTTGGGATGGTGTTCTTCGGCTTGCAAGCCTCCCCCTTTTTCATCCAAACATAACGATGGTCATTATGGCCAAACAGTTCTATTTTTGTTTCATCAGACCAGAGGACATTGCTCCAAAAAGTACGATTTTTGTTCCCATGTGCAGTTGCAAACCGTAGTCTGGCTTTATCTGGTTTTGGGGAAGTGGATTTTTCCTTGCTGAGGAGCCTTTCAGAATATGTCGATATACTGTAGGACTCATTTTACTGTGGATATAGATTTTTTTGTAATGGTTTCTTCCAGCATTTTCACAAGGTCCTTTGCTGTTGTTCTGGGATTGATTTGCACTTTTCGCACCAAAGTATGTTCATCTCTAGGAGACAGAATGCGTCTCCTTCCTGAGCGGTATGACGGCTGCGTGGTCCCATGGTGTTTATATTTGCGTACTATTGTTTGTACAGATGAATGTGATACCTTCAGGCATTTTTTCTGAGGTCCTGGCTGATTTCTTTTGATTTTCCCATGATGTCAAGCAAAGAGGCACTGAGTTTGAAGGTAGGCCTTGAAACACATCCACAGGTACACCTCCAATTGACTCAAATGATGTCAATTAGCCTATCAGAATATTCTAAAGCCATTACATAATTTTCTGGAATTTTCCAAGCTGTTTAAAGGCACAGTCAACTTAGTGTATGTAAACTTCTGACCCACTGGAATTGTGATACAGTGAGTTATTAGTGAAATAATCTGTCTGTGAACAATTTTTGGAAAAATGACTTGTGTCATGCACAAAGTAGACGTCCTAACCGACTTGTCAAAACTATAGTTTGTTAACAAGAAATGTGTGGAGTGGTTGAACAATGAGTTTTAATGAATCCAACCTAAGTGTATGTAAACTTCCAAATTCAAATGTACATATGAGATGAGTAATGTAGGATATGAAAACATTATTAAAGTGGCGTTATTTAAAGTGACCAGTGATACCTTTATTACATCCATTTATTGAAGTGGTCAGAGATTTGAGTCTGTATGTTGG
Organism: Oncorhynchus gorbuscha; assembly: GCF_021184085.1. Lineage (NCBI taxonomy): Eukaryota > Metazoa > Chordata > Actinopteri > Salmoniformes > Salmonidae > Oncorhynchus > Oncorhynchus gorbuscha. The sequence goes on along the minus strand of NC_060181.1, from coordinate 81,906,119 downwards.
AAGCAGCCTCTCTATGGCTATTTAACAGTCTGATGGCCTTGAGATAGAAGCTGTTTTACAGTCTCAGTACAGTCTCAGTATTTTTGGCCTTCCTGTGACATCGGGTGTTGATGGTGTCCTGGAGGGCAGGTAGTTTGCCCCCGGTGATGCGTTGTGCAGACCTCATTACCCCCTGGAGAGCCTTGCGGTTGAGGGTGGTGCAGTTGCCGTACCAGGCGGTGATACAGCCTGACAGGATGCTCTCAATCAGTGGTCTAAAACACTGCATCTCAGTACATGAGGTGTCACTGCAGTACTTGGTTCGAATCCAGGCTGCATCACTTCTGGCAGTGATAGGGCCCGTCGTTGTGGACTATGAATCCCATTGTTAGGGCAAATACAAATGCAAATACAAATAAGAGTAATGGAGAGCACTGTATAATGTGGCATACTTAGCATACTGATAGGTATTAGGCCTACACAGATCAACACATGGTTCACTTGAGGGTGCTGTTAAAATAGGTCCAAATATCATCATTAGTAGTCTGGATCAACTTAAACCATTGTTTACCACCTGGGAATTCTTGCAACTTTATTGCAACTTTCTTAAGACACATTAAATGGAGGTTTTAACATGAGCCATTTGCTTCACTGTATGGCAACAGCCGTACATTCATTTGGACCCTGATATTTGGTGAGCTACTCTCCAGTTGAAAAATGCCCAATTTCTTATGGACGCTATCTGTGATATTACTCTCTGAACTGGCCTTACTTGAGAACACTAGTTTAGACTGTATCTGTGACGCAATTTCTTTGGTAGGAAATCTGTTGAGGTCAATGTTTCCATGTGTTGCATTGTCAATATGTAGGTAGCCTAAAGGCTTCCTGTTCTTTAAAGATACATGTATACTGTATACGATAATGTGGGCCTATTGATATATTCATGTAATATTGTGGCATTTTTCCTTACATGTGTAATTTATTGATTTGCAGGATCATTAAACCCTTCCAAATTGAGGATATTTACTGCCTCTGAATGTTTTTATCATTAGTTCTTCGCACACATGAGCACAATGCGAACTCAACGCGCCACCTATTGGTCCTTTCCGGAACAACACCACTAGACGAGAAATAGCCTGTCAAATAGATGAGCCCTAGACACAGCAAGCGCTCGACAGGAGAGCATCTCCCTCACGGAGTCGGCTCTCGGTTAATGCACGATGGTAGGGAAGAGCGGCCCGCCTTCCCCGATGGCTGAGTGAGTGAGGATGCGACTCCCCAGCTCCATATTTGTTTCGGTGTCTCTGTTCACGGCTGAGACCACGGCAGCCCTCTACCTCAGCTCCACATACCGCTCCGACGGCGACCAGATCTGGCAAGGGCTCACCCTCCTCTTCACCCTAGTAACGTCGGTGCTCGTGCAGCTGACGCTCACCTTCATTCACCGGGACCTTAGCAGGGACCGACCGCTTGTTCTGCTGCTTCACATCCTGCAGCTCGGACCCATCGTGCGGTAAGTAGCCGGTGAAAGAGGGGAGAAAGCCGTGCTCTCCTACAGTTTCCCGTTATTTATGTGCGCTCTACCATCACCACACCGAGCCACCTCCAGATCCGTAGCATCATGCAGTCGTAAGTAGGCTAGTCCACCACTGCTGATCTCTAAAGCTGCCTGGCAAAGATTGTACAATATCTCGCCTTGAATGAAAATGTTTGGTAGACAATGACCAAACAGTGGCTGAAATGAGTGACAACGTCTTGGGTGATTCAATGTTGTTTCAATACAATGGAGATTTAAATTCCCCCCAACTGTTGGGGGAATGCTCAATGTGTAACCTCATAAGAATATTATAGCCTGACGATGGAGAATCGGAGCTCAACGTGTCAGCCTTGCTGTCTTTGTTGTTGTGGCCCTTTTGTCTCTTGCTACAGGCCACAACACACACTGCGCCGTGCGCAGTAGGGCCTGCAGAGCCAGGGGCGGATTTAGTCATTTGGATGCCCCAGGCAGAGCCCAGGTTTTACAACCTGGAGTCAGGGACAGAGATAACATTGTAACCGTTTATCTGGGACACCCGAAATAATATGACATGTCAAGTTTAGTATGGCATGTATTAAGTTGTGAATGTCCATCATTCATTTTGTATGATATATTATGATCACAATATGACAAATTGCAATTCCTACAATATGTTACAAATTGCAATTCCTACAATATGTTACGAATTTGCTAAATGTATGATATCTTACGAATTCCAATGTTAGCATTCTAATATTAGCATAGATAGGTGGCTAATGTTAACTAGGCTAGGGGTTAAGGTTAGCGTTAATGTCAGCAGAGGCTCCTTAGAGGAGGAAAGGGAGGACAATCCTACTCAGTGAATTTCCTACAAATAAAAAGAGTGAAACATTAAAAAGTTAGATAAAACTATACTAAATATATTAATGTCACCAAACTGATTAAAACACACTGTTTTGGAATGAAGGTCTACTGTAGCCCCAACAGCACTCTTTGGGGTTGCACCATGGTGTAGCCAGAGGACAAGCTATTTTCCATCCGCCTCAGGGTACTTTGACTTTAATACAAAACCTATTGAACCCCATCCATAGACTTACACAGTAATTATTAAGACTTACGGAGGATGTCCTCCAACCTACAGGAGCTCTTGTAGCATGAACTGACATGTTGTCCACCTGTAATGGCTCTCGTCGGTGGAAGGAAGAGTGGACCAAAGCGCAGCGTGGAAAGTGTTCATGATATTTAATTTCAAGAAACACTCAAACAAAAATAACAAATCCTAAAAAAACAAAAGCGAAAAGTTCCGTTAGGCACAGACGCTAAACAGAAACCTCATAAGAATATTATACCCAAAGGTGCGGACTCCGGCCGCAAACCTCAACCTATAGGGGAGGGTCCGGGTGGTCATCTACTCTCGGTGGGGGATCCGGTGCGGGACGCAGACCCCGCTCCGCTTTAGGCTCCCCCAACTTCGGTGGCGCCTCCGGTGCAGGGATCATCGCCGGGACCTCCGGACTGTAGATCGGCGCTGCAAGCTCTTGACTGGGGACCGTCGCTGGAGGCTCCGGACTAGGGACCGACTGGGGACCGTTGCTGGAGGCTTCGTACGTGGAGTCAGAACAGGTTTCACCGGACTGAGGAAACGTACTGGAAGCCTGGTACGTTGAGCTGCCACAACGCATCCTGGCTGGATACCCACTTTAGCTCGGTGAGTGTGGAGAGCTGGCACAGGACGCACTGGGCTAAGAAGGTGCACTGGAGGGATAGTGCATATAGCCGGCGCAGGATATACTGGGCTGTGGAGGCGCACTGGAGGTCTGGAGCGTAGAGCTGGTACAACACGTCCTAGCTGAATACCCCCTGTAACACGGCACGTGCGGGGAGCAGGCACAGGCCGCACTGGGTTGTGCTGGCGAACTAGGGATACCGTGCGTAGAGCTGGCGCAGGATATCCTGGGACGAAGAGACTCACCGGAGACCAGGAGCGCTGAGCCGGCACAATCCATCTTGACTGAATGCCTCTAGCACTCTAGCACGACAACTGCGGGGAGCTTGCACAGAGCGCACCGGTGCGCATCCACAGCCCGGTGGAAGGCACGGTGCGCAGAACCGGAAAACTTGGCACTTGAACCGTGACCAACTCCTCACTATATTTACAGGGAGTTGGTTCTCGTTCACCTCTTAGATCCGCTCGATCCGCTCGCCAACCCGTGTGCCACCCCCCAACATTTTTTTGGGGCTGCCTCTCGAGCTTCCGTCATTGAGCTAACTCTTCGTATCGTCGCCGTTCCACTCTCGCTGCCTCCATCTGCTGCCTTGGACGTCGATACTCCCCAGCCCGTGTCCAGGGTCCTTCCCCCTCCAGGATTTCCTCCCATGTCCAGTTCTCCTGGCCACGCTGCGTGGTCCTTTTTTGGTGGGGTGTTCTGTAACGGCTGTCATCAATGGAAGGAAGAGTGGACCAAAGCGCAGCGTGGAAAGTGTTGATGATATTTATTTTCAAGAAACACTCAAACAAAAATAACAAATCCCCAAAAATCGAAAGTGAACAGTTCCATCAGGCACAGACACTAAAGATAAAATAACACCCCACAAAACCCAAACGGAAAATCACAACTTATATATGATCCCCAATCAGAGACAACGATAGACAGCTGCCTCTGATTGGGAACCACACTCAACCACAAAACAACAAAGAAATAGAAAACATAGATTTTCCCACCCGAGTCACACCCTGACCTAACCAAACATAGAGAATAAATAAGGATATCTAAGACGACCACCCAATCAAAGGATCAGAGAATGAATCTAGTAAAAGAAAGCTACAGCTACCTAGCACTGCAGTGCATAAAATGTGGTGAGTAGAGAAAGACGATAGTTGAACTGTTTTGAACAAATTAATTTATAAAAAATTAAGGAGAAGCAGCAGAGAGAGAGAGTTATATTTAGTTATTTATTTACTTTCACTTCCACTTCCATAACTAGCTAATGTAGCTCGCTAATTTAGCCTAGTCAAACACCCAGCTCAAAAAAAAGAGAAATGCTATTTATATTAGCTGGCTATCCAACACCGGAACTCTTCCAAGTCAAGGTAAACTTTCGGTTTTATTAATTTATTGCCACTGGGGCCCGCCAGTGAAACTGCTAAACTGCTTGCTTTACACTGTACTGCGTGATTGTAGTGGGGTTACTAACGCATTAGGTCTAGTAGCTAGTAGCTATGTTGACTATTAGCTAATATGGTGACATTGACAACGATGTAGGCTGTGTGTAGTGGTTAGCGGTTATGATATGAAGGTTTGGCTTGAATAGTTTTTTTTGCCTGGTCACAGAGAGCTGTTGTGTTGTGCACTGAATTCCACAAGCGAAGGGAAAATGTGAGAGTAGGAGAGCAGGTAGATGCGAGAAGGAATAATACAACGAGCAAAGTGATGTTGCTGTTTGTATGTGGCTGCTATGAAAGTGAACTGTGTGTGCGGGTGATCAGGGGTGTACTCATTCCGCTGATTCTGTTGAAAACGTTTCTTAAACAGAACGAAACGAGGATAAACCTACCTGAATTTGTCCAATAGAAACGCTCGTTTGCAACTGTTTAGACTAATGATTATACCCTAGATCAAGAGTGGGCAAGGCAATATTGAATGTGTCACTGTCTGTCACCTTGGTTACTCCAATTGTCTCTCGACCTGTGCAACTACGTTATAAACTTTCATTCTTAGGCTAGGATGTAGCAACCTCGTGATGGGTATAGGGAAAATGATCATGTAGTAGCCTAAACCTATCAATGTTACATTGAGCTGGGCGAATGGAATATGAATGAGGGGGGTGTCCTTGAGTGGAGCATGGGGGGGCCTCAAGCGGAGAAATTATAAAAAATAATTGATTCCTAGTATTATCTGTTTTAAATTATTCCCAACTCACAAGACCCCTTGATGATGTGAGGTCTGAGGCAATTGCCTATTCTGCCTTATGGTAAGTCCGCCACTGTGCAGACCTGATCAATAGGCCTAGTCCCATGATCAATATAGCACACCGCAAACCACTGCAGCGCCGCATGAACAACACACCAACCACTTTAGCTGCATAAGGAGCCTTGATTTAAAGACCCTGGAATGCGACCGACCATTGACCACTCATTACTCTAATCAAACGCCCTAAATAACACATAGGCCTATCAATATACAGTCAATTCATTATGGAGGCCCTAACTGAAAATATATCAAATTTGTCCTTGCTATAGCTGCCTGAGCAATAATCCACAGTGCAGGCCTATTGTGAGATATGAACTTGTGTTTGGTTTATATGTCGATTGTCCATGACAGCAGCTCAGTATTCCCATGACTGGTGTTGAATCAGAGGTAATATAACACCCATAGCCATAATCTTCTCCTGCTGAGTCTCTGTTGCTTAATGATTTTCTTGACCTCCCATGGAACTGCTGTCTTTGTGTGGGAGGGCAAACCTCCAAGAATGCCTTGATAGTTCTGTCCTACTGGATAAAAAGGTATACCCAAACGCGCTTCAGGCCAGATTAAATGAAAAAGGGGGATCAGGTGCTCGACCGAGGGACTTGAAAATCCAAAGAACATTCCTTCAACTGGTGACTATCCGGGAGAATAAAGAGGATCACTGTTTCTGTGTAAATCTGATAGATTTATTGACAAGACAAACAGTTCTGTCCTACTGTCATGGTCCCTGACCAATAAATAACTAAGCTGGTATAGCAATGACTATGCAGTATGTATCCCTGAATAACCCCCATACGTATATAGCCCATATACACCCCATAATAGGCCAGGCCCTACCCTGTCCCAGACACTTAGTTATCAGTTATCAGTAAGCCCAGTACTGGCCTGGCCATCTGCCCTTCATGGCCAGACTCAGTAGGAATTTCTACTGATCCCATCTCTAGAGAGACACGCTGACCACAGTTCTTCCTACTGGATGGATGCACCAAATAATCAGACACGCACAGTTTAGGAATCTGCAAACCAGAGGACTACAGAAAACACCCACCCAATAGCTACAGAAAACACCCACCCAATAGCTACAGAAAACACCCACCCAATAGCTACAGAATACACCCACCCAATAGCTACAGAAAACACCCACCCAATAGCTACAGAAAACACCCACCCAATAGCTACAGAATACACCCACCCAATAGCTACAGAAAACACCCACCCAATAGCTACAGAATACACCCACCCAATAGCTACAGAATACACCCACCCAATAGCTACAGAAAACACCCACCCAATAGCTACAGAAAACACCCACCCAATAGCTACAGAATACACCCACCCAATAGCTACAGAAAACACCCACCCAATAGCTACAGAAAACACCCACCCAATAGCTACAGAATACACCCACCCAATAGCTACAGAAAACACCCACCCAATAGCTACAGAAAACACCCACCCAATAGCTACAGAAAACACCCACCCAATAGCTACAGAAAACACCCACCCAATAGCTACAGAAAACACCCACCCAATAGCTACAGAATACACCCACCCAATAGCTACAGAATACACCCACCCAATAGCTACAGAAAACACCCACCCAATAGCTACAGAAAACACCCACCCAATAGCTACAGAAAACACCCACCCAATAGCTACAGAAAACACCCACCCAATAGCTACAGAAAACACCCACCCAATAGCTACAGAAAACACCCACCCAATAGCTACAGAATACACCCACCCAATAGCTACAGAATACACCCACCCAATAGCTACAGAATACACCCACCCAATAGCTACAGAATACACCCACCCAATAGCTACAGAATACACCCACCCAATAGCTACAGAAAACACCCACCCAATAGCTACAGAAAACACCCACCCAATAGCTACAGAATACACCCACCCAATAGCTACAGAAAACACCCACCCAATAGCTACAGAATACACCCACCCAATAGCTACAGAATACACCCACCCAATAGCTACAGAATACACCCACCCAATAGCTACAGAAAACACCCACCCAATAGCTACAGAATACACCCACCCAATAGCTACAGAATACACCCACCCAATAGCTACAGAAAACACCCACCCAATAGCTACAGAAAACACCCACCCAATAGCTACAGAATACACCCACCCAATAGCTACAGAAAACACCCACCCAATAGCTACAGAAAACACCCACCCAATAGCTACAGAATACACCCACCCAATAGCTACAGAAAACACCCACCCAATAGCTACAGAAAACACCCACCCAATAGCTACAGAAAACACCCACCCAATAGCTACAGAAAACACCCACCCAATAGCTACAGAAAACACCCACCCAATAGCTACAGAAAACACCCACCCAATAGCTACAGAATACACCCACCCAATAGCTACAGAATACACCCACCCAATAGCTACAGAATACACCCACCCAATAGCTACAGAAAACACCCACCCAATAGCTACAGAAAACACCCACCCAATAGCTACAGAAAACACCCACCCAATAGCTACAGAATACACCCACGGCATTGCAGCCTTCTGCAATGGAATATGCAAATAGTAGAATCCTTGGGTATTACCCTTGGACTCAAGGTGCTCAGTTGATTCGAGTTTCACTGACCAGGGCCGTAACAACATATGAGGACACCGAGGTCCGGACCTCAGTCATTTTGTCTAATTTGAAGGGGGAAAAAAAGAATACAAATATAAATGTTATACACAATAAAGAAAATAATTTACGAATCAACATAAATATTGTTCCCAGCGCTGATCAAAGCTCAGAAAGCTTATTTTCTTGATCTGACTGAGTTCTAATCACACAGGTCTGCCTCTTTGCGAATGAGTGGAATCATGAACAGTGGTTTGTTTTTTATGTTCGCCTGCTTCCGCCCGATTTGCCTTTTTAGCAGCACATTCATCACTCTCAAACGGCTTACTCCGCCCTCTGACGGCACAGGCCAAGGGCGTGAAACAAACCATCCCATCTCGGAGCCGACTCAAGTAGGCAACTAGAGACGCTGCTGACGTTTGTGAGATGCCGGACAAAAGGCCACTTTAAAACCGTCCTGTCAACAGACATCCCCCCCCAAACAAACAAAAACCGACTCTCTGAGATAGCCACTTTTAAATATGTCAGTCAGTCAGGGGCTAGTTGCCAGCAGATACTTCTATTGCAATAACGTTGAAGGGCTCTGGCTATTATTACTTAGCCAGCTAAGCCACTACATCACTGATATAGTGATTTGAGGCAATGTCTTAAGTAGTTGAACATGTTATTACTCCAACCTCGTTTTAATTTTTGTAAAAAAAAAAACACTTTATCAAAACAAATCATATTTGATTTGTCACATGCGCCGAATACAACAGGTGTACCTTACAGTGAAATGCTTACTTACAAGCCCGTAACCAACAATGCAGTTAAGAAAATACATTTTAAAAAGTAAGAGATAAGAATAACAAATAATTAAAGAGCAGCAGTAAATAACAATAGCGGGGCTATATACAGGGGGTACCAGTACATAGTCAATGTGCGGGGGCACCGGTGTCGAGGTAATTGAGGTAATATGTACATGTAGGTAGAGTTATTAAAATGGCTATGCATAGATAATAACAGAGAGTAGCAGCAGCGTTCCAGAGGGGGGAGGCAAGGCAAATAGTCTGGTTAGCCATTTGACTAGATGTTCAGGAGTCTTATGGCTTGGGGGTAGAAGCTGTTTAGAAGCCTCTTGGACCTAGACTTGGCGCTCTGGTACCGCTTTCCGTGCGGTAGCAGGGAGAACAGTCTGTGATTAGGATGGCTGGAGTCTTTGACCATTTTTAGGGCCTTCCTCTGACACCGCCTGGTATAGAGGTCCTGGATGGCAGGAAGCTTGGCCCAGTGATGTATTGGGCCGTACGCACTACCCTCTGCAGTGACTTGCGGTCGGAAGCCGAGCAGTTGCCATACCAGGCAGTGATGCAACCAGTCAGGATGCTCTCAATGGTGCAGCTGTATATACTTTTGAGTATCTGAGGACCCGTGCCAAATCTTTTCAGTCTCCTGAGGGGGAATAAGAACAAATTCTTATTTACAATGACAGCCTACCCCGGCCAAACCATAACCTGGACGACTCTGGGCCAATTGTGTGCCGCCTTACGGGAATCCCAATCACGTCCGGTTGTGATACAGCCTGGAATCAAACCAGGGTCTGTAGTGACGCCTCCTGCACTGAGATGCAGTGCCTTAGACCACTGCGCCACTTGGGAGCCCCTATCTATAACAGTGGACACTCACTGACACTATGGCTAGCCTGTGGGTATGTGTGATGTTGTGTTTCCTAGTTGAACAGATAGATGGATATGTGATGTCATACATCACTCAAAGCTGATGGGGTGTTGTTGAATAATGCTTGGCAGTAACGGCCTCTGGATATATGGCCTGCATCTCTTGAGTCTAAAATGTAATGATGGGTCTAAAAGCATGTATCTCTGACTCACGCCCTTGCTCCTCCATTGCACAGGCAGCTCTAAGAATAGCACATGTTGCTGCTTCCTGGTTCTTATCTGTGATAACACAAGTGGAGAAGGCAGGGTATCAGTCTGCACAGAAGCAGGAGGCCACATCCTGAAAACATACAGAATACACTTCACACTAGACTGTGAAGTGAGGCCAAATGACCAAAATGTACATTTCTGCTTCTGGAATGTTTGGAGATGTTTAATTGAATAGTTGTAATTACATTTATTTGAAAGGGGCAGTACACAGGAAACAAGTGCCACCATGTGCCAGATTTAGACAAGAGGGCAGTTCCCATCGACTCCCTGGGCAGGTGGTTAAAGCATCTAAATAGCTTTGTTGCTGTCTTTCTCCATTAACATGATTGAGTTACCCATTGTGACTTATTCATTTATATTTTATTCACTCTCACCCTAACTGCTCCAGTTCTCCATTACAAGTCTGTGATCACTTTCCTACTGTTGTAATTATGTTCTAAAGCCAGCCCCTTGCCTGCAGTCTCTAGTTACCACACACACACACACACACACACACACACACACACACACACACACACACACACACACACACACACACACACACACACACACACACACACACACACACACACACACACACACACACACACACACACACACACACACACACACACACACACACACACACACACACACACACACACACACACACACACACACACACACACACTAATTCATCATTCAGGTCTAATTGGAAATGCTATGCGACGCTGGGACACTAAATCCCTTAATTGCAATTTCAATATTGCTTCACCATCAAGGTAGCTAAATGACGGACTGTATGTTGTATGTAGGGCCCAAAGATGTTTCTTCCCATGTGACCTGAACTATTCTGAGATCTATAGCCTCAGGCCCAGTGTCCTTGTCAGGGCATATGGTCAAGTAAAATCCCTGGGCCTAGACTACTACTGTATAGCATACTGATACGTGTGGGCTCTGATATTTAGCAAGTGTGTTGCTAAAGCTGTTAGGATTAGGATAGGGTTAGCAGTAGAGTTAGCAGTTAGCAGCGCAGCCTTTTAGCTGGTGCATACTATTACCACTTTGCGTGTCACTGGGAGGCTGTTTAGCCTGATAAACAGCCTGTCCCTCACTGGCCCTGTGACCGTAAAGCTCCCTGCCTCGTCTTTTATTGGCACCGTGGACCAGAGCTGCTTTACCCAGACAGAGTGAATGAGTTATACTGCCCTGGCCCTGGCCCACAGCCCAGTCACACACCCGCCCACCCGGGCTTTTAGTCTTTAGCCGCATTGGAAGATGACTGCCTCAAGTCTCCTGCTCTACTTAGAAGCCTGGGTATGTCATGTTGACTAATGTGTGGAGATGCAACTGGTCAACTCACAGATAGAGTTTGGGGTGTTACTATGGGACGTAGTAGATCCAGCTGGCTGTTGATAGTAGTGTTTATGTTGATAGTGTTGCAGGTGGTGTTTATGTTGATAGTGTTGCAGGTAATGTTTATGTTGATTGTGTTGCAGGTAATGTTTATGTTGATAGTGTTGCAGGTGGTGTTTATGTTGATTGTGTTGCAGGTGGTGTTTATGTTGATTGTGTTGCAGGTGGTGTTTATGTTGATAGTGTCGCAGGTAATGTTTATGTTGATAGTGTTGCAGGTGGTGTTTATGTTGATTGTGTTGCAGGTGGTGTTTATGTTGATTGTGTTGCAGGTGGTGTTTATGTTGATAGTGTCGCAGGTGGTATTTATGTTGATAGTGTTGCAGGTAATGTTTATGTTGATAGTGTTGCAGGTAATGTTTATGTTGATAGTGTTGCAGGTGGTGTTTATGTTGATAGTGTTGCAGGTGGTGTTTATGTTGATATTCAAAATGTATTATTTTATTATTATTTAATTTATTCAAATGAAATTGTATTTGTCACATACACATGGTTAGCAGATATTAATGCGAGTGTAGTGGAATGCTTATGCTTTTAGTTTCTGGCAGTGCAGTAATATTGAACAAGTAATCTAACAATTCCACAACTACCTAATACAGACACATCTAAAGGGGTGAATGAGAATATGCACATATAAATATATGGTTGAGTGATGGCCGAGCGGCATAGGCAAGGTGCAATATTTGGTATAAAATACAGTATATACAGTGCCTTGCGAAAGTATTCGGCCCCCTTGAACTTTGCGACCTTTTGCCACATTTCAGGCTTCAAACATAAAGATATAAAACTGTATTTTTTTGTGAAGAATCAACAACAAGTGGGACGCAATCATGAAGTGGAACGACATTTATTGGATATTTCAAACTTTTTTTAACAAATCAAAAACTGAAAAATTGGGCGTGCAAAATTAATGTAAACATTTAATTGGCATTATTTAGAGTGGCATTGTACAAAGTGACTAGTGACTAGTCCATTTATTAAAGTGGCCGTGACTGGGTATCAATGTGGGCAGCAGCCTCTCTGAGTTAGTGATAGCTGTTTAGCAGTCTGATGGCCTTGAGATAGAAGATGTTTTTCAGTCTCTCGGTCCCAGCTTTGATGCACCTGTACTGACCTCGCCTTCTGGATGATAGCGGTGTGAACAGGCAGTGGCTCGGGTGGTTGTTGTCCTTGATGATATTTTTGGCCTTCCTGTGACATCGGGTGCTGTATGTGTCATGGAGAGCAGGTAGTTTGCCCCCGGTAATGCGTTGTGCAGACTGCACTACCCTCTGGATAGTGTTGAGAGTCAGTGAAGTGGAGACGTTGTTTCCTACCTTCACCACCTGGGGGAGGCCCGTCGAAAGTCCAGGACCCAAATGCACAGGGTGGGGTTGAGACCCAGAGCCTCCAGCTTAATGATGAGCTTGGAAGGGTACTATGGTGTTGAATGCTGAGCTGTAAGTCAATGAACAGCATTCTTACATAGGTATTATTTTTGTCCAGATGGGTTAGGGCAGTGTGCAGTGTGATGGCAATTGTGTCGTCTGTGGACCTTTTCGGATGGTATGCAAACTAAAGTGGGTCTAGGGTGGCCGGTAAGGTGGAGTTGATATGATCCTTGACTGGTCTCTCAAAGCACTTCATGATGACAGAAGTGAGTGCAATGGGGCGGTAGTCATTTAGTTCAGTTGTTTTTGCCTTCTTGGGTACAGGCACAGTGGTAGCCATCTTGAAGCATGTGGGGACAACAGACTGGGATCGGGAGCGATTGAATATGTCCGTAAACACACCAGCCAGCTGATCTGCGCATGCTCTGAGGACACGGCTATGGATGCCGTCTGGGCCAGCAGCCTTGCGAAGGTGAACACGTTTAAATGTTTTACTCAGGAGGCTTTGGTGCGAAATAGGAAGCCAATTCTAAATTGAATTTTGGATTGGAGATGTTTAATGTGAATCTGGAAGGAGAGTTTACAGTCTAACCAGACACCTAGTTATTTGTAGTTGTCCACATATTCTAAGTCAGAACCGTCCAGAGTAGTGATGCTGGACTAGCGGGCTGGTGCGGGCAGCGATCGTTTGAAGAGCATACATTTAGTTTTACTTGCATTTAAGAGCAGTTGGAGGCCACGGAAGGAGAGTTGTATGGCATTGAAGATCATCTGGAGGTTAGTTAACACAGTGTCCAAAGACGGGCCAGAGGTATACAGAATGGTGTCATCTGCAGAGAGGTGGATCAAAGAGCGACATCATTGATGTATACAGAGAAGAGAGTCGGCCCGAGAATTGAACCCTGTGTCACCCCCATAGAGACTGCCAGAGGTCAGGACAACTGAACTCCGTCTGAGAAGTAGTTGGTGAACCAGGCGAGGCAGTCATTTGAGAAACCAAGGCTGTTGAATCTGCCAATAAGAATGTTGTGATTGACAGAGTCGAAAGCCTTAGCCAGGTTGATGAATACGGCTGCACAGTAAGGTCTCTTATCGATGGTGGTTATGATATCGTTTAGGACCTTGAGCGCGTCTGAGGTGCACCCATGACCAGCTCTGAAACCAGATTGCATAGTGGAGAAGGTACGGTGAGATTCGAAATGGTCGGTAATCTGTTTGTTAGCTATAAGGATAAGATATTGTGTGAAAATACAGAAAAGTTCTTGCACACTGTTAAGAGTTTGAGACACTCCCATGGGTTTGGTATCCACAGAATTGTTCATAATGTCTTCCACATCTTCCCTCGTTATTTTAGTATTTATGTGCTGCTGTAGGTGTGTGGAGGCCTTTGTGTACCCCACTGCATTAATCATGTTTTATGTGTGTGTGTGTTCCTCTACTGCTGTAGGTGTCTGGAGGCGTTCTGTATCTACGGCAGTGTGGGCCGGGTAGAGGAGCCGTATGTCAGCATCACGCGGAAGCGCCAGATGCCCAGGGGGGGCCAGTCTGAGGAGGTGGAGAGACAGGTGGGGCAGGCAGAAGGCAAGCTGTTCACCCACCGTGCCGCCTTCGCCCGCACCTCTGTCATCCAGGCCTTCCTGGGCTCCGCCCCCCAGCTCACCCTGCAGCTCTACATTTGTGTCCTGCAACAGGGGGTATCCATCGGCAGAGGTGAGTGGTGTGTGTGTGACTGTGTGTGTTTGTGTGTGTGTGAGGTAGAGAAGTGTGACTTATAGTTGTTTCAATTTTCAGTGTCTGTATATGTTTGTGTTTCTATGCATGTGTGTGTGTGTGTGTGTGCGTATGTATGTTTTCTCTCTGTTTGATCACACTTGAGTCATCTTGAGTTCCATGCATTGAGGGACAGAGGCCCCCAGCTTTCTCAGTATATAGGAACCTCTTTGAGCCTGCACATGAACATAGTTATATCTGCTGGTTACCCCCTATAGAGGCTCACTACAGAGACACAGTCCTTCCCCCAAATCCCTCCAGGCCAGGCCACCCCCCTCAGAGCAGTTTCACTATGGTGTGGGCTGATTAGCTAAGTGCCACGTTGGAAATAAGCGGATGGTGTTTTCATGACTCAAAGTGGTATTACGCAACACTCTCTAGCACTCTGCTATCAAGGTATTTTATTTAGATCACAGTCTTCAAACTCACTGTTTGAAATAACTGTTTTCATCCACCATCTGAATCATGATTATGCATAATATAGGAACTAGTATCACAGACACATTTGAGTTATGTCACACAGTCTGCTAATACTTCCCTGTTTTATTTTCTGTTCTTGAGAATGTCATTCCAGACTGAAGAACTGCTTTGCTGTGTGAGACTGAGTGTGACCAGAGGAAAAGCTTCAAGCTGTTTCGGTGGTCAGGCAGAATCTGACAGTTCTATGCGTTCTATGTGTTGACGATGTGAACTATGGCACTTGATATTGCAAATGCTAATCTGTAAATTGATCCAGTGGATCTTGTTTCTATTGTAATGTGTGTACACATTCAAATTTCTCTCAGCCTATCACACAATGTTATGCAAATGAGTTGCTGTATGTGATGATGCTGGGGGGGGTGCTGAGTCGTAGTGTGTTTTGGAGAGGCTCTTGTGTGCGTCAGGTTAGTGTTGGGGTGCACAGTGTTCATCCAAATAAATTACAACTTGATTATTTCATGGAAAATCATCGTCCTAGACTGTTTATGCTAGTTAATAACCTACCTGTACGTTTCGGTGGCCTTACAGAGTCGTTACAAATTGGTGGCAGCGGATTTTGGGATTAACAAATCAATTAGCTAACAGCAACTCACTCGTTTGGCTAACATTAGCTTGCTATCTGCGTGGGAAAATGGAGGGAGAAGTCAAACAACCCGGGAACAACAATCGACAGATGGTGGTAGATCAGCCAGGTGCAAAGGACAGGCGGATTGACTGGCTGGCGTTCATGCCAGAACCGTTTGTGTGGAAAGAATGGACTGCTTGGATTGAACCGTTTGTGTGGAAAGTATGGACTGCTTGGATTGGACCGTTTGAGTGGAAAGAATGGACTGCTTGGATTGGACCGTTTGAGTGGAAAGAATGGACTGCTTGGATTGGACCGTTTGAGTGGAAAGAATGGACTGCTTGGATTGGACCGTTTGAGTGGAAAGAATGGACTGCTTTGATTGGACCGTTTGAGTGGAAAGAATGGACTGCTTGGATTGGACCGTTTGAGTGGAAAGAATGGACTGCTTGGATTGGACCGTTTGAGTGGAAAGAATGGACTGCTTGGATTGGACCGTTTGAGTGGAAAGAATGGACTGCTTGGATTGGACCGTTTGAGTGGAAAGAATGGACTGCTTGGATTGGACCGTTTGAGTGGAAAGAATGGACTGCTTGGACCGTTTGAGTTAGATCGTTTGAACTTTCCCATGCTTTCACTGAGGGAAATTTGCATTTTGAGCATACTGACTGGAATCTTACCTTTTTTTCAGGACAGGAAACTTAACGTGTGTGAGTGCATTTGTAAATTTGGCCATGATTTAAGCAGGCTAGCTTCAAGGGTTTACCCAGATTAGAGTGTGTGCGCACGTGATTCGCTTGCAGGAGCCCATTTTAATAATAATAATATAATATATGCCATTTAGCAGACGCTTTTATCCAAAGCGACTTACAGTCATGTGTGCATACATTCTACGTATGGGTGGTCCCGGGGATCGAACCCACTACCCTGGCGTTACAAGCGCCATGCTCTACCAACTGAGCTACACAGGACCACAGTGGTTGCAGTGATCTTCATATTCACCTGCGCAAGGCAGGACCAGAAAAGGACCAGAAATATTGGAAAGGGAATTAGCATTGCTACAGAGCTTGATCAAATAAGACAGCTAGAATTGCTTGTCACGCCCTGGTCTTAGTATTTTGTGTTTTCTTTATTATTTTGGTCAGGCCAGGGTGTGACATGGGTTATTTATGTGGTGTGTTTTGTCTAGGTTTGTGGTTTCTTGGGGGGGGGGGGACAGGGAGAGTGTGGCAGAGTCAGGAGTCAGACCTGAGCCAACTCCCCCTGTTTATCGTAAGAAGCCAAGGAGGAAACCAGAACCAGAGCCGGTGTTGGAGGTGAGCGAAGCAGAGACTGTGAAGGAGTTAATGGGGAAATTGGAGGAGAGAGTCATGAGGGAGTTGGTGTGTTGGTGCATGAGGCACGGAATTCGCCCGACGGAGCGTGTCAGGGATTTGATGGCACCTGGGTCAGCTCTCCATACTCGTCCTGAGGTGTGTGCTAATCGGCTGATGAAGATGGTGCCAGCCTCACGCACCAGGCCTCCCTAGCCTTGCACGTCCTGTGCCAGCTCAGCGCTATAGTGCGCCTAGCAGTACTAACCGTGGCGGGCGTGGTACTGGTCAGGCACCGTGTTATGCGGTGGAACGCACGGTGTCCCCAGTACGCGTGCTTAGCCCGGTACGCTACATCTCAGCTCCTCACATCTGCCGGGCTAGCGTGAAGATCCAGCCAGGGCGGTTGGTGCCAGCCCTGCTCTCAAGATCTACGCCTTCACGGTCCGGTCCATCCAGTGCCATCTCCACACACCAGCCCTCCGGTGACAGCTCCCCGCACCAGGCTTCCTGTGCGTGTCCTCGGCCCAGTACCACCAGTGCCAGCACCACGCATCAGGCCTACAGTGCGACTCGCCTGTCCAACGCTGTCGGAGCCTTCCTCCTCTCCAGCGCTGCCGGAGTCTCCCGCCTGTCCAGCACTGTCAAAGCCTTCCTCCTCTACAGCGCTGCCTGTGCGTGTCCTCGGCCCAGTACCACCAGTGCCAGCACCACGCATCAGGCCTACAGTGCGACTCGCCTGTCCAACGCTGTCGGAGCCTTCCTCCTCTCCAGCGCTGCCGGAGTCTCCCGCCTGTCCAGCGCTGTCAGAGCCTTCCTCCTCTACAGCGCTGCCTGTGCGTGTCCTCGGCCCAGTACCACCAGTGCCAGCACCATGCATAAGGCCTACAGTGCGACTCACCTGTCCAGCGCTGTCGGAGCCTTCCTCCTCTCCAGCGCTGCCAGAGTCTCCCGCCTGTTCAGCGCTGCCAGAGTCTCCCGCCTGTTCAGCGCTGCCAGAGTCTCCCGCCTGTTCAGCGCTGCCAGAGTCTCCCGCCTGTTCAGCGCTGCCAGAGTCTCCCGCCTGTTCAGCGCTGCCAGAGTCTCCCGCCTGTTTAGCGCTGCCAGAGTCTCCCGCCTGTTCAGCGCTGCCAGAGTCTCCCGCCTGTTCAGCGCTGCCAGAGTCTCCCACCTCTTCAGCGCTGCCAGAGCTGTTAGTCTGCAAGGAGCAGCCAGAGCTGCCAGTCTGCAAGGAGCAGCCAGAGCTGCCAGTCTGCAAGGGGCCGCCAGTTAGCATGGAGCAGCCAGAGCCGCCAGTCAGCATGGAGCAGCCAGAGCCGCCAGTCAGCATGGAGCAGCCAGAGCCGCCAGTCAGCATGGAGCAGCCAGAGCCGCCAGTCAGCATGGAGCAGTCAGAGCCGCCAGTCTGCCAGGATCCGCCAGTCAGCCAGGATCTTCCAGATCCGCCATTCAGCCAGGATCCGCCATTCAGCCAGGATCCGCCAGTCAGCCAGGATCTGCCAGAGCCGCCAGTCAGCCAGGATCTGCCGGAACCACCAGCCAGCCAGGATCTGCCAGAGCCATCAATCTGCCTGAGCTTCCTCTCAGTCCTGAGCTTCCTCTCAGTCCTGAGCTTCCCCTCAGTCCTGAGCTTCCCCTCAGTCCTGAGCTTCCCCTCAGTCCTGAGCTTCCCCTCAGTCGCGAGCATTCTCTGTCTTGAGCTACCCCTCAGTCCCGAGCTACCCCTCAGTCCCGAGCTACCCCTCAGTCCCGAGCTACCCCTCAGTCCCGAGCTGTCCCTCAGTCCGGTGCTGCCCCTCAGTCCAGTGGGGCCTTTGGTTAGGATTACTAGGCCAAGGTTGAGGGCGAGGGTCGCCAATCTAAGGACGCGATGTAAGTGGACTAAGACTACGTTGGAGTGGGGTCCACGTCCCGCGGACAGACGCCCACCCGGACCCTCCCCTATGGGTTTAGGTGTGCGGCCGGGAGTCCGCACCTTGGGGGGGGGGGGGGGGTTCTGTCACGCACTGGTCTTAGTATTTTTTGTTTTCTTTATTATTTTGGTCAGGCCAGGGTGTGACATGGGTTATTTATGTGGTGTGTTTTGTCTAGGGTTTTTTTGTAGGTTATGGGATTGTGGTTAATGGGGTTGTCTAGAAAAGACTATGGTTGCCTGGAGTGGTTCTCAATCAGAGGCAGGTGTTTATCATTGTCTCTGATTGGGAACCATATTTAGGCAGCCATATTCCTTGAGTGTTTCGTGGGTGATTGTTCCTGTCTCTGTGTTTGTTTGCACCAGATAAGGCTATTTAGGTTTTCTGTCACGTTTCTTGTTTTGTATTGTTCGTGTTTATCTTCATTAAAGATGTATCGAAATAACCACGCTGCATTTTGGTCCGCCTCTCATTCACCGGAAGAAAACCTTAACATTGCTGGAAAACCAAGACACTGCACAATACAAAGTGAACATGTGTGGCACAAGCAAGGTCACTCTGCCTCCAGTTGGAAACAACATCAGAGTTCCAAAAGAGATGTTTGAGTCATTGTGTGAGAGCTTTGCACAGTGTGGTCCGAGGTACAACATCTAGCAGAGGAGGAGCCACATCAGAGGGAGGCATATTAGAGCAGATATCGTTTCCAGGGTCTTCTACAGCAGCAATGGGAGATCTAGGTTCCCCGGGAGCGACAGAGGATGACCTATGGCAGAGGCCTGCTGGATGAAAAAAGATTGTCCTGACGTGGAAAAGGACAGCACAGCATCGGCTTAAACTACACTAACAGCTGACCAGTCCACAGCAAGTGTTGTGGGGAGTGGGGTTTACCTTGAGTGCAAAATGGCTGACTTTGAGTGTGAGGTCATGGTGGACTCGTGGGCCCAGGTTTCCATGGTACATGAACAGGTATGGAGAAATGCTACTGGAGGTAAGAGTGGTACATTGCAACCATACCACTGCACAGTTAAAGTAGCAAATGAACAGTTTCTCTCAGTACTGGGGAGCTGGTCCACAGTCATGAACATTGACGGTCTGAAACTGACCGGGGACTTTGTTGTTGTGAGAGTCACAGACCAGTGTGCACTGATAGCGACAGACTTCATGGTAAAATATTCCAAGATGGCGTAGCAGTAACTCGTCCTGCCATATCGTGTCTCTGTAAATATCGTCTCTTTTTCGTTTTAGATATTTTTTTCTTCGCACATCTTTAAAAACATTTTGCTAAACCTAAGCTTCCAAATACTCTTCTGCAACCCGCCAATGTAGCTACTTTTCCTAAAGTAGTTATATTTACTTCGAAACCGAAACCGGAACTCTTCAACTGAAGCTAGCCAGCTATGCTAGCGGTCTTCAGCTAACCTTTAGCTCGGAAAGCTCTCGCCAGTTCGAACAACGCGACGCTAACCACAGCATAACGGACCTATTTATTTTTTATTTTTTACCCCCGGATTCCCACCACAAACGGAACATTCTTCAGCTGGATCTTCACAACTAGCTATTGAGCTAAACAGCAACCCTGGTTGATTACTCCTGGCTAGCGTTTCCACCCACGTAGCTTGAAGCTAGCCCGGCCAGAGCTCCTAGCATACTCCTGGGCTACAATACCTTGACTACGACCGGTCTATCGATGTCACCGCATGAAGAGGAATAAACAGACTCACCCCATTGCAACGTCCTCCAAAGGCTAACTCTCTAGCCCTCGCTATCTCCTTGCTTGCTAACTCGGCATGCTAACTGCTAGCTTGTTTAGCCCAGAACACACCCAAGAACCTCCAGAAGCTAACCAGCTAGCTACAAGCTATTTAGCTACCAGCTAGCTAGCTACAAGCTATTTAGCTACCAGCTAGCTAGCTACAAGCTACTTAGTCATTGTTAGTTTTCTTAACCTGGATAACACTCGCCAGCCCCCCTGCCCCTGGACTCTGATCACTTGGTTACACAGCTGATGCACGCTGGACTGTCCATTAATCACGGTACTCGATTCTGCTTGTTTGTTTTATCTGTTGGCCCCGTTGCCTAGTCAATGCCATTTTACCTGCTGTTGTTATGCTAGCCGATTAGCTGTTGTCTCACCCACTGTTTTAGCTAGCTTTCCCAATTCAACACCTGTGATTACTGTATGCCTCGCTGTATGTCTCTCCCAAATATCAATATGCCTTGTATACTGTTGCTCAGGTTAGTTATCATTGTTTTAGTTCACTATGGAGCCCCTAGCCCCACTCCTCATACCCCTGATACCTCCTTTGTCCCTCCTCCAACATATGCGGTGACCTCACCCATTACCACCAGCATGTCCAGAGATAAAACCTCTCTCATCATCACCCAGTGCCTGGGCTTACCTCCGCCATACCCGCACCCCACCATACCCCTGTCTGCGCATTATGCCCTGAATATATTCTACCATGCCCAGAAACCTGCTCCTCTAATTCTCTGTCCCCAACGCTCCAGGCGACCAGTTTTGATAGCCCTTAGCCGCACCCTCATACTACTCCTTCTCTGTTCTGCGGGTGATGTGGAGGTAAACCCTGGCCCTGCATGTCCCCAGGCACCCTCATTTGTTGACTTCTGTGATCGAAAAAGCCTTGGTTTCATGCATGTCAACATCAGAAGCCTCCTCCCTAAGTTTGTTTTACTCACTGCTTTAGCACACTCTGCTAACCCTGATGTCCTTGCCGTGTCTGAATCCTGGCTCAGGAAGGCCACCAAAAATTCAGAGATTTCCATACCCAACTATAACATCTTCCGTCAAGATAGAACTGCTAAAGGGGGAGGAGTTGCAGTCTACTGCAGAGATAGCCTGCAAAGTAATGTCATACTTTCCAGGTCCATACCCAAACAGTTCGAACTACTAATTCTGAAAATCACTCTCTCCAGAAATAAGTCTCTCACTGTTGCCGCCTGCTACCGACCCCCCTCAGCTCCCAGCTGTGCCCTGGACACCATTTGTGAATTGATTGCCCCCCATCTAGCTTCAGAGTTTGTTCTGCTAGGTGACCTAAACTGGGATATGCTTAACACCCCGGCAGTCCTACAATCTAAGCTAGATGCCCTCAATCTCACACAAATCATCAAAGAACCCACCAGGTACAACCCTAACTCTGTAAGCAAGGGCACCCTCATAGACGTCATCCTGACCAACTGGCCCTCCAAAAACACCTCCGCTGTCTTCAACCAGGATCTCAGCGACCACTGCCTCATTGCCTGTATCCGCTATGGTGCCGCAGTCAAACGACCACCCCTCATCACTGTCAAACGCTCCCTAAAACACTTCTGTGAGCAGGCCTTTCTAATCGACCTGGCCCGGGTATCCTGGAAGGACATTGACCTCATCCCGTCAGTTGAGGATGCCTGGTCATCCTTTAAGAGTAACTTCCTCACCATTTTAGATAAGCATGCTCCGTTCAAAAAATGCAGAACTAAGAACAGATACAGCCCTCGACCAGCACAAAAACATCCTGTGGCGGACTGCAATAGCATCGAACAGTCCCCGCGATATGCAACTTTTCAGGGAAGTCAGGAACCAATACATGCAGTCAGTCAGGAAAGCTAAGGCCAGCTTCTTCAGGCAGAAGTTTGCATCCTGTAGCTCCAACTCCAAAAAGTTCTGGGACACTGTGAAGTCCATGGAGAACAAGAGCACCTCCTCCCAGCTGCCCACTGCACTGAGGCTAGGGAACACGGTCACCACCGACAAATCCATGATTATCGAAAACTTCAACAAGCATTTCTCAACGGCTGGCCATGCCTTCCGCCTGGCTACTCCTACCTCGGCCAACAGCCCCGGCCCCCCCGCAGCTCCTCGCCCAAGCCTCTCCAGGTTCTCCTTTGCCCAAATCCAGATAGCAGATGTTCTGAAAGAGCTGCAAAACCTGGACCCGTATAAATCAGCTGGGCTTGACAATCTGGACCCTCTATTTCTGAAACTATCCGCCGCCATTGTCGCAACCCCTATTACCAGCCTGTTCAACCTCTCTTTCATATCGTCTGAGATCCCCAAGGACTGGAAAGCTGCCGCAGTCATCCCCCTCTTCAAAGGGGATGACACCCTGGACCCAAACTGTTACAGACCTATATCCATCCTGCCCTGCCTATCTAAGATCTTCGAAAGCCAAGTCAACAAACAGGTGACTGACCATCTCGAATCCCACCGTACCTTCTCCGCTATGCAATCCGGTTTCCGAGCCGGTCACGGGTGCACCTCAGCCACACTCAAGGTACTAAACGACATCATAACCGCCATCGATAAAAGACAGTACTGTGCAGCCGTCTTCATCGACCTTGCCAAGGCTTTCGACTCTGTCAATCACCATATTCTTATCGGCAGACTCAGTAGCCTCGGTTTTTCGGTTGACTGCCTTGCCTGGTTCACCAACTTACTTTGCAGACAGAGTTCAGTGTGTCAAATCAGAGGGCATGTTGTCCGGTCCTCTGGCAGTCTCTATGGGGGTGCCACAGGGTTCAATTCTCGGGCCGACTCTTTTCTCTGTATATATCAATGATGTTGCTCTTGCTGCGGGCGATTCCCTGATCCACCTCTACGCAGACGACACCATTGTATACACTTTCGGCCCGTCATTGGACACTGTGCTATCTAACCTCCAATCGAGCTTCAATGCCATACAACACTGCTTCCGTGGCCTCCAACTGCTCTTAAACGCTAGTAAAACCAAATGCATGCTTTTCAACCGATCGCTGCCTGCACCCGCATGCCCGACTAGCATCACCACACTGGATGGCTCCGACCTTGAATATGTGGACACCTATAAGTACCTAGGTGTCTGGCTAGACTGCAAACTCTCCTTCCAGACCCATATCAAACATCTCCAATCGAAAATCAAATCAAGAATCGGCTTTCTATTCCGCAACAAAGCCTGCTTCACTCACGCTGCCAAGCTTACCCTAGTAAAACTGACTATCCTACCGATCCTTGACTTCGGCGACGTCATCTACAAAATTGCTTCCAACACTCTACTCAGCAAACTGGATGCAGTTTATCACAGTGCCATCCGTTTTGTCACTAAAGCACCTTATACTACCCACCACTGCGACTTGTATGCTCTAGTCGGCTGGCCCTCGCTACATATTCGTCGCCAGACCTACTGGCTTCAGGTCATCTACAAGGCCATGCTAGGCAAAGCTCCGCCTTATCTCAACTCACTGGTCACTTTGGCAACACCCATCCGTAGCATGCGCTCCAGCAGGTGTATCTCATTGATCATCCCTAAAGCCAACACCTCATTCGGCCGCCTTTCGTTCCAGTACTCTGCTGCCTGTGACTGGAACGAATTGCAAAAATCGCTGAAGTTGGAGACTTTTATCTCCCTCACCAACTTCAAACATCAGCTAGCTGAGCAGCTAACCGATCGCTGCAGCTGTACATAATCTATTGGTAAATAGCACACCCATTTTCACCTACCTCATCCCCACAGTTTTTATTTATTTACTTTTCTGCTCTTTTGCACACCAATATCTCTACCTGTACATGATCATTTATCACTCCAGTGTTAATCTGCAATATTGTAATTATTCGCCTACCTCCTCATGCCTTTTGCACACATTGTATATAGACTCCCCTTTTCTTCTCTGTGTTATTGACTTGTTAATTGTTTACTCCATGTGTAACTCTGTGTTGTCTGTTCACACTGCTATGCTTTATCTTGGCCAGGTCGCAGTTGCAAATGAGAACCTGTTCTCAACTAGCCTACCTGGTTAAATAAAGGTGAAATAAAATAAAATTAAAAAAATAAATAAAAAATACGGGGCTGTACTTGATTTACACTGATTTTCAGGAGAGAGGCATGGAGAGTTTATAAAGTGATGACTGACACGATTATACACTCCAGAAGTTACATATAAGTTGAGGGTACAGTAAACAATGGCAAAATTGAGGATCTTCTTGAGCTGTGTGCTGAAGTCACTGATACAAGTTGGCAGCTCAGTGAAGGTGAAAATGCCAGAGCGGGTGAAGAATGTCACCCCTGATTCACAGTTACTGCGGGAGGGCACTGAACTGGGGTTTCTCTATCTGGGAGAAGGGTAGTGAAGACACTATCATTGCTAGCCTACAGGATTCTAAACTGCTGCCGTACTCTCCCACTACAGCAAAGTGGGACATAGAACAGTTAATGCAAGAACTGGACATAGATTACAGACAGCTAACTGAGGTGCAGCTGAAAGCTGTAAAGGAAAAGGTGACAGCGTCATAGGATGCCACCTTTTCAACAAGTCAGTTCATCAAATTTCTGCCCTGCTGAAGATGCCCCAGTTAACTGTAATTGCTATTATTATGAAGTGGCTAAGAGCAACATCGGCTCAGCAGCAAAGTGGTAGGCC
This sequence comes from Oncorhynchus gorbuscha, assembly GCF_021184085.1. Lineage (NCBI taxonomy): Eukaryota > Metazoa > Chordata > Actinopteri > Salmoniformes > Salmonidae > Oncorhynchus > Oncorhynchus gorbuscha. The sequence goes on along the minus strand of NC_060181.1, from coordinate 81,880,912 downwards.
ACACAATCTCACAGAATGGGACCGCCAAGTGCTGAAGCGCGTAAAAATCACCTGTCCTCAGTTGCAAAACCCACTACCGAGTTCCAAACTGCCTCTGGAAGCAACGTCAGCACAATAACTGTTTGTCGGGAGCTTCATGAAATGGGTTTCCATGGCCGAGCACCCGCACACAAGCCTAAGATCACCATGCGCAATACCAAGCGTCGGCTGGAGTGGTGTAAAGCACGCCAGCATTGGACTCTGGAGCAATGGAAAATTGTTCTCTGGAGTGATGAATCACGCTTCACCATCTGGCATTCCAACGGACGAATCTGAGTTTGGTGAATGCCAGCAGAATGCTACCTGCCTGAAGGCATAGTGCCAACTGTAAAGTTTGGTGGAGGAGGAATAATGGTCTGGGGCTGTTTTTCATGGTTCGGACAAGGCCCCTTAGTTCCAGTGAAGGAAAATCTTAAAGCTACAGCATACAACAGCTGCCAACTTTGTGGAAACAGTTTGGGGAAGGCCCTTTTCTGTTTCAGCATGACAATGCCTCTGTGCACAAAGCGAGGTCCATACATAAATTGTCAGTGATTGGTGTGGAAGAACTTAACTGGCCTGCCGAAGAGCCCTGACCTCAACCCCATCGAACACCTATGGGATGAATTGGAATGCCGACTGCAAGCCAGGCCTAATCGCCCTGTTGTGGCTGAATGGATGCAAGTCCCACAGCAATGTTCCAACATCTAGAGGAAAGCTTTCCAAGTAGAGAGGGGGCCTGAGTAACTGACAGAGACAGTCAGGTCATGGCCTAGCCCAGAGTCACTGACTGAGACAGTTAGGTCATGGCCTAGCACCGAGTCACAGACAGAGACAGTCAGGTCATGGCCTAGCCCTAAGACAGAGGTCATGGCCTAGTCACTGACAGAGACCTCAGTCACAGACAGAGACAGTCAGGTCATGGGCACTAGGTCATGGCCTAGCCCAGAGTAACTGACAGAGACAATCGAGTCACTGACAGAGACAGTCAGGTTATGGCCTAGCCCCAAGTCACTGACAGAGACAGTCAGGTCATGGCCTAGCCCCAAGTCACAGACAGAGACAGTCAGGTCATGGCCTAGCTCCATGTCACTGACAGAGACAGCCAGGTCATGGCCTAGCCCAGAGTAACTGACAGAGACAATCAGTTTATGGCCTAGCCCCAAGTCACTGACAGAGACAGTCAGGTCATGGCCTAGCCCCGAGTAACTGACAGAGACAGTCAGGTTATGGCCTAGCCCTGAGTAACTGACAGAGACAGTCAGGTCATGGCCCAGCCCCAAGTCACTGACAGAGACAGTCAGGTCATGGCCCAGCCCCAAGTCACTGACAGAGACAGTCAGGTCATTGCCTAGCCTCGAGTAACTGACAGAGACAGTCAGGTTATGGCCTAGCCCTGAGTAACTGACAGAGACAGTCAGGTCATGGCCCAGCCCCAAGTCACTGACAGAGACAGTCAGGTCATGGCCTAGCCCCAAGTCACTGACAGAGACAGTCAGGAGGTTCAGACCAGATTTTGCAGCAACGGCGGAGCCCTTGTACAGATTTACAGATAAGGGGAAAACGTTTGAGTGGCACGCAGCGTGTGAAGTGGCCTTTATTGAACTAAAGTCCAAGCTTACCACATCCCCCATATGTGCTTTCTCTGACCTAAATCTAGATTTCATAATGGATACTGACACATGTGACACAGGCATAGGGGCCGTCCTCTCCCAGAAACATGAGGGTAGGGAGAGAGTAGTAAGCATATGCCAGTTGGCCACTATCAAAACAGTACTCAACTACCAAGAAGGAGCTTCTTGCTGTGGTAGTGTTTCTTTTTTTTTCAATTTAAAGTTTTATTAAGTTTTCTTGTTTTTCAATCAACCAACAAAAAGCATTCCACATTCACAGATGTGACAGGCTTTAAAAAAAGAAAAAGTTAAAAAAATAATAATACATTTGAAAAAATTAAAATATAATTAAAATTAATGATAAAGTCAAATAAAAGCATTTATTTTTCTTAATCTATATATTTTCCTTGGTCATATATATATACCTACATACATACATACATACATACATACACACATATACATACACACACACACATACGCACACATACTCAAAAACTAAATTAAAATAAAAACACAAAAAGAAATATAACACTTGCAGCAGCACTATCAAGGTTCTTATCAGCTATTTCAAGCATTCGCTGAGACGACGGGCCAATAATTCATTTTTAGGTTTTACAGTACCTGTAACATGTACACAACATGTATCTGCGCATTTCCCTAGTCACCCCGTTCACTCTGTCCAGTTTGAAATATAGTTGAATAGTGGAGACCAGTCTATCAAACTTGGGCTGTCTCTTGTGGAGGTCATAAGTGAGCTTTTCAAGAGGAAGAAAGTCAACAATCTGGTCAATCCACATTTTAAATGTAGGAGAGGTATTAGAGGCCCACAATAGAAGAATACATTTCTTAGCAAAGTATGTAATAGTCATAAGCAAATTTTCTCTGTCAGGATCAAGAACAAAGTCCTGCTGGGCATTAAGAAGATAGATACACGGGGTCATATCAAACTGTACCTCTATTATTTTCTGTGCAGCAGTATGTACAGATTGCCAGAATCTGGCAATCTCCCTACAGCTCCAAAATACATGCATATAGGTTCCACTTTCAGAGGTATATCTTTTACATTTAGGAGACATATCTGTTTTCATTCTATGGAGTCTCAAAGGAGTATAATAAAATTTGTACAAAAAGTTGTATTTAGATTCTTTCATTTTTACACTGGTAGAGGAGCAGTATACCCTGTCGCAAACCTCCGCCCATAACTCATCACTGATAGTCAGACCAAGGTCCTTTTCCCAGATTATTTTCAAAGGAGTAAAGGGAGGAGCTTCCTTTCTCAGAAAGGAGTCTATAGATGTAAGATATGTTGCCTTTAATGGATTGTGCTATGACAAGAAGGGTTTCAACTTCATTCAACTGAGTTCTAAACCTCCTCTTGGAGGTAAATGAGGAAATTACATGTCTAATTTGAAGATATAAAAAAAAAGGGATCTTGGCACATCGAATTCACTGCAGAGCTCTTGAAAGGATTTCAGTGTAGTGGTTTTCTGATGAAATAGGTCTGAAAAGGTCCTGATTCCTAGAGTATGCCAAAGATTAAAGTTGGCATCCCTCAGGACTTTTGGCAAGTCTGGGTTGCCTACTATAGGCGAGTGAGAACATATTTGGGAGGAAATTACCAGGTATTTCTTACAGTCCCTCCTCGCTAGTAGGGTGCTGTAAATCACAAAGGTTTTGGCTATGTTGCCCACTTCACTAAAGTTACTAATGAATATAATTGAGCTTAAGGGCAATGAACCACAGGATTGGGCTTCTATCTGAATCCACGTTGACTCTTGTCTGTTTGTGATCCATGTTAGCATGTTGCGGATTTGGGCAGACCAGTAGTACAATTGAAGGGAGGGAAGGGCAAGACCACCTTTAGATTCAGGTTTTGATAAAGTGGAAAACTTGATCCTAGGTTTTTTATTGCCCCATATAAATGTGGTGATGCTTTGGTTAGTTGTTTTGAAGAAGGAAACTGGGAGATAGCATGGGAGCATCTGAAATGTGGTAGTGTTTCTTAAACATTTCAAACACTTTCTGCTGGGAAGGAAATGTCTACTGAGAACTGATCACAGCTCACTGAGGTGGCTGAGTACCTGAGGTACAGTTAGATAGGTGCCTAGAGAATCTGGAGCCGTAGGAGTATGATATTGTCCACAGGCCACTGCACAGTAATGCAGATGGTGTGTCATGCCCACACACAGATAGAGAGTGTAGACTCTCTGAGAGCCAATTTGAGAGTCATCGTAAACAAGCCTCAGGATGTCACTATTGAGCCTGCAGTCAGAGCTCAAACAAGCTCCCACAAATGCAGCTTTCCTGTTGGAAGCACAGGATAGAGACCCAGTGGTCTCCCAGTTAAAGACATGGAAAAAAGGTGGTAGAGCAGAGCTGGAATCTGAGCCAACGTTCAAGCGTTTCAAACAAGTGTGGGGGGCATTACATGTGAAGAATGGAGTGTTATGCCTTTAGAGTTAACTATGAGACAGATGACACCATCTGGAGAGGGATTGTACCAGATGAGCTCGTACTGTACATGAGATACTTACCTTTATCCGCAATGATAGAACAGCAGGCCATTTAGGAGTTAATACGCTCACCAGTAAAATCAGAGCAAGATGCTATTGTCCAGGCTGGCAGAGAGCCATATAGCAGTGGTGTAAGGGCAGTGGGGAGCTGCATACAAATGACATGGTCCATCCCCCAGAGCACCCAGGACAAGTTCTGTCACAGGTTGCTCTTTCCAGAGGATATCTATAGACGTAATGGGTTCATTTACAGACTGGATGAGGTAACAAGCCCATTATGGTAGTGTCAGATTGCTTTACTACAGTAGGTTTGTCAGAGGCATATACCATACCCAATCAGGAAGCAGTAAGAGCGGACAAGAAACTGGTAGAGGAATTTGTGTTGAAGCTAGGTGTTCCTTGCTCAATCTATAGCGATCAGGGGCAACAAAAAAATCATCATTTTTTTTTCACCCCAATTGGCTGTTACAGTCTGTCTTGTCCCATCACTGAAACTCCCGTATGGACTCGGGAGAGGCGAAGGTCAAGAGCCGTGCGTTCTCTGAAACACAACCCCACACCATTGTGTCAGAGGAAACACTGTACAACTGGCAACCGTGTTAGCTTGAATGCGCCCATCCCACCACAGGGGTCGCTAGAGCACAGTGGGACACAGACATCCCAGCCGGCCAAACCCTCTCCTAACACAGATGATGCTGGGCCAATTGTGCGTCGCCTCATGGGTCTCCCGGTCACAGCCGGCTGCGACACAGCCCGGTATCAAACCAGGATCTGTAGTAATGCAGCTAGCACTGCGATGCAGTGCCTTTGACCGCTGCACCACTCAGAAGGCCCAGGGTTTTAGAGAGATATACAATATTTTACAAATTAACAAAAAATAACTACTTAGTACAACCCACAATCAGATGGTTTATGGGGAAGAAAACAGAACTCTGATCAACATGCTATAACTTTTAGTTGATGACAATCAGAGAAATTGGTATGAGATTCTCCCATATTTGATTATGTCATACAGGAGTAGTGTTCAATCTTCCACAGAGTTCACACCATACAAGGTGCTGCTGGGTACTGAAATGACTACCTGTTGATGTGGTTATGGGAACACAACAAAATGAAGGGAAACAATATGTTTCTCAGTATGTACAAAAGGTACAAGCGTATTTAAGCACTGTAAGGGCCACAGGTAAACACAAGCAATACTATGGTCTAAAGGTGACACCCCAGAGGTATGAGAAAAATGACTATGTGTGGCTTAGAGCCTACCAGAGGAAAATGACTATGTGTGGCTTAGAGCCTACCAGAGGAAAATGACTGTGTGGCTTAGAGCCTACCAGAGGAAAATGACTATGTGTGGCTTTGAGCCTACCAGAGGAAAATGGAGTTGTCACATAAACTAAGAAAGAAAATCAAGTCAAACTGTCAGATGTACCATATGAAGTAGTACAGTGTAATGGACCTTATCATGCCGTGGTACACTACAACATGCTAAAACAACTGAAATGTGTCTTCTGCATTTCACCCAACCCCTCTGAATCAGAGAGGTGCAGGGGGCTGCCTTAATCAACATCCGGGAGCAGTTGTTTATGGGTGTTAACTGCCCTGCTTGCTCTTAGGAAGAACAGCACATTTTTCCACCTTGCCGGCTCAGAGATTCAAACCAGCGACCTTTTGTTTACTAGCCCATTACTCTTCACTGCTCGGCTACCTGCCACCCTGCCATTGGGGTGGCAGGTAGACCAGTGGTTAGAGCATTGGGCCAGTAACTGAAAGGTTGCTAGATCGAATCCCTGAGCTGACAAGGTAAAAATCTGATGTTCTGCCCCTGAACAAGGCAGTTAACCCACTGGCCATCATTATAAATAAGAATTTGTTCTTAACTGACTTGCCTAGTTAAAAGAAGGTTAAATAAAAAAAATATAGAGGCTGTTAATGTGTCAGCTGAAAAGTAACTCGGCACTGTCAGGACCGAAAGCTCAGTCAAAGACACAGTGACTCCTGTAAACACTGAAATGCCCTGTGAACCTGCAGGAGAAAGTGTTTTGTGAGACGGGTCAAGCACCTGAGTCAGCAGAAGGTCATATGGGTCAGGGAGGTATCACTATTAGGAAGCCTGTTTGGCAGGAGGGCTTTGTGTTGAACACGGTTATATATATACACAGGGTGCGTTTTAGTCTGAGAAGGTTGTAATGTAATGTGTGTACACATTTGAATGTCTCTCAGCCTATTTCACAATGTTATGCAAATGCTGTATGTGATGATGCTGGGGGATTGCTGAGTCACAGTGAGTTTGGAGAGGCGCTTGTGTTCGTTGGGTTAGTGCTGGGGTGTACTGTGTTCATCCATATAAACAACAACTTCATTATTTCATGGGAAATCATGGTCCTAGACTGTTTATGCTAGTTAACAAACTATGTGTGAGTTTTGGTGGCTTTACAGGCTGTTTACACTATGTACAGTTAGTGAATGAATGAACAGTCATATTAATTAAGATCTCAGCCTCAAATGACAAAACAATATTGAATGGAATGGAATATTCTGAATGCGCTCTCTCTCTCTGTCTCTCTCTCTCTCTCTTTCTGTCTCTCTCTCTCTCTCAATTCCCAATTCAAGGGCTTTATTGGCATGGGAAACGTGTTAACATTGCCAAAGCAAGTGAGGTAGATAATATATAAAGTGAATATATAAAGTGAAATAAACAATAAAAATTAACAGTAAACATTACACATACAGAAGTTTCAAAACAATAAAGACATTACAAATGTCATATTATATATATACAGTGTTTTAACAATGTACAAATGGTTAAAGGACACAAGATAAAATAAATAAGCATAAATATGGGTTGTATTTACAATGGTGTTTGTTCTTCACTGGTTGCCCGTTTCTTGTGGCAACAGGTCTCAAATCTTGCTGCTGTGATGGCACACTGTGGAATTTCACCCAGTAGATATGGAAGTTTATCAAAATTGGATTTGTTTTCGAATTCTTTGTGGATCTGTGTAATCTGAGGGAAATATGTCTCTCTAATATGGTCATACATTGGGCAGGAGGTTAGGAAGTGCAGCTCAGTTTCCACCTCATTTTGTGGGCAGTGAGCACATAGCCTGTCTTCTCTTGAGAGCCATGTCTGCCTACGGCGGCCTTTCTCAATAGCAAGGCTATGCTCACTGAGTCTGTACATAGTCAAAGCTTTCTTTAATTTTGGGTCAGTCACAGTGGTCAGGTATTCTGCCGCTCTGTACTCTCTGTTTAGGGCCAAATAGCATTCTAGTTTGCTCTGTTTTTTTGTTAATTCTTTCCAATGTGTCAAGTAATTATCTTTATGTTTTCTAATGATTTGGTTGGGTCTAATTGTGCTGCTGTCCTGGGGCTCTGTAGGGTGTGTTTGTGTTTGTGAACAGAGCCCCAGGACCAGCTTGGTTCATCTCTCTGTAGGTGATGGCTTTGTTATGGAAGGTTTGGGAATCGCTTCCTTTTAGGTGGTTGTAGAATTTAATTTCTCTCTCTCTGTCTCTCTCTCTCTCTCTGTCTCTCTCTCTCTCTCTCTCTCTCTCTCTCTCTCTCTCTCTCTCTCTCTCTCTCTCTCTCTCTCTCTCTCTCTCTCTCTCTCTCTCTCTCTCTCTCTCTCTCTCTCTCTCTCTCTCACTCTGTCTCTCTCACTCCCAGGCACCCTCATGGTGATCTCCCTGCTGTCCATCGTATATGGTGCCCTGCGCTGCAACATTCTGGCCATCAAGATCAAGTATGACGACTATGAGGTGGACGTGCGTCCCGCCGCCTACCTCTGCATATTCCTGTGGCGCAGCTTCGAGATCGCCACGCGCGTCACCGTCCTGGTCCTCTTCAGCTCCGTACTGCAGCTCTGGATCCTCCCTGTGGTTCTGCTCAACTTCTTCCTCTTCTTCCTCTACCCGTGGGTGCTGTTTTGGCAGAGCCACTCACCCTTCCCGGAGAACATCGAGAAGACGCTAACCCGGGTGGGCACCACCATCGTCCTCTGTCTCCTCACGTTCCTCTACGCAGGCATCAACATGTTCTGCTGGTCGGCGGTGCAGCTGAAGCTCAACGACCCAGACCTGATCAACAAGTCCCAGAACTGGTACCGCATGGCCGTGTACTACATGCTGAGGTTCGTGGAGAACGCCTCTCTGCTTTTGCTGTGGTACATCTACAAGACAGACTTCTATAGGTTCATCTGTGCTCCGTTGTTAGTGCTGCAGTTGCTGGTGGCCTACGCTATGGCCATCTTCTTCATGCTGGTGTTCTATCAGTTCTGCCACCCCTGTAGGAAGCTCTTCTCCTCCAATATGACCCAAGGCCTGTGGGACTGCTCCGCCCTGCTCTGTTTAGTCTGCTACGCTCCTGACAGGGACGCCGTCAGGCCAATAGAGAAGGCTGGTCTGGACCCTCTGGCCCCCGACCCCACCCCCCACACGGAGACAGCCAATGACACGTCATATGATGTGGCCAATGACACGGCATACACCATGCCCAATGACACAATGACCTATGACATGCCCAATGACACGACTCATGAAGTGTTGAGCGAGATGAACGGCGACGTAAGCCACAGTCTGTCCAGCAACACTTAAAGAGCTGTGATTGGTTGTGTGTAGGGTAGGGCTGCACGATATGGGCAAAAACTCGAATTGTGATTTTTGGACCAAATATTGTGATTGTGATTTGACTTGCGATATAGATACAAAACCTTTGGCTGAACTGTTGGAATCGTTGAAATAGAATGACTTATATTAAGAAACAAAGTGGAAAGTAGCGTTGGCCTTGTTTGGAACTGTTGACTGCATTTGACCTAACAGAACAGCATGCAAATGTATAGTGGGAAGCAGTCGCAATAGTAGAGGGAGAGAGATGACAAACAGAGGCAACTATAAAAACGGACAATACACACAGCTTAGTGCCGTTTCAAAATATTGCATGCGATATGGATCTCTTGCGATATGGCTTTTGCAAATGTCAATATTGTGATTTGATGTGAATTCTATTAATTCTGCAGCCCTAGTATAGGGTCAGGAGTGTTCCTAAACTTGTGACTGAACCAGGAAGAGGCTTTCCTGTTCAGGTCATGTGGTCTGGAAATACTCCTGGTCCTAGTTATGTGCCATTCAGAGGAAGGTGGACACAGAGCAACATTTGCTGTACTGTCTCCTTCTGTAAGTGCCATATGAACCCCTCTGTCCTACCTGTCAGTTTACACTGAACTAGGGTTGCAAAATTCTGGGAACTTTTCAAAAATTCCCTGGTTTGCCAGGAATTCTGGTTGGAGGATTCCCCTATTTCCGGTTTATTCCCTCGTAATTCCAGGAATCTTCCAACCAGGATTTCTGGAAAACCAGGGAATTTTGGGAAAGTTACTTGAATTTTGCAACTCTACTCTGAGCCGTAATCTGAACCATACTGTGAACCATACACTGAACCATAATCTGAACCATAATCTGAACCATACTCTGAACCATAATCTGAACCATAATCTGAACCATACACTGAACCATACACTGAACCATACACTGAACCATAATCTTAACCATACACTGAACCATACACTGAACCATACTCTGAACCATAATCTGAACCATACTCTGAACCGTACACTGAACACTGAACCATACACTGAACCATACACTGAACCATAATCTGAACCATACACTGAACCATACACTGAACCATACACTGAACCATACACTGAACCATAATACACTGAACCATAATCATAATCTGAACCATACACTGAACCATATACTGAACCATACACTGAACCATACTCTGAACCATAATCTGAACCATACACTGAACCATACACTGAACCATAATCTTAACCATACACTGAACCATACACTGAACCATAATCTGAACCATACTCTGAACCATAATCTGAACAATACTCTGAACCCTATGATCTTAACCCCATACCCATAACCTTATTCTACTGTGTGTCTCTAACCAAATCATTTGAATGCTATCATTCTGTTTAACCCTTAACCCCGTTCTGTTACCAAACCCCAAAACTGTAACCCCTTACTCCCCTAACCAATGCTGCAAAGGCAGTATCCCCTTGCCATGGAGAGAGACTACAGCTTCACTGTCAGTGTATAATGGAAGAACAGGCAATGTATGATATCATCCACCAGCCGGCTCTCTCTGAATTTAGCCAGGGGATGAGGTTAGGCAATGTACAGTGATGCTGACGAAGTAGTTCTTGTGAGAATGTCCTTACGCAGTCCATGATGTTTATTCTACCTAAGCCAGTATTACCGACCAACTACAGACAAATCATTGGATGTAGGGATTCTTCAGCAACGGACTCAACGACTGACATAGTATCAGTGTTTCAGTGTTGAACAGACTTTCCTACAACCAAAATGTAACTTGTCTGCAGCCTTTTCTATGGAAGTCAAGTCCTGGCGGTATGGACAGAACGCTACACTCAGACAGATTAAACTGGTCCAAAGTGAGTCTGCCACAATAGCTTTTCTAATGAGGTTTCCTAATTTGGTTATGCATTTCATAGAACTAAATACTTGTCTATACAGTCACTCACATTAATCAATCAATCAAATGTATTTATAATGCCCTTTTTACATCAGCAGATATACAGAAACCCAGCCTAAACCCCCAAACAGCAAGCTATGCAGATGTAGCACGGTGGAGAGGGAAAAACTCCCTAAAAAGGCAGGAACCTAGAAGAAACCTAGAGAGGAACCAGGCTCTGAGGGGTGGCCAGTCCTCTTCCAATGGACTTATACATTGCATTACTACATTACTCATCAGAACTTACCAAGTATTTGGGATTTAGTGTATTTACAGTGTTTCACATTGGCATGGGGGTGTGCATGTACTGAACTGGACCTATCACCCACCAGCACCACATACACATTTGAAAGCTTTGTGTGGTGTAATGTAAATATTGGGTTGGGTTTACTGTTTTTTCCTTCGTACACTCTACTCTTACGGCTGCGACCAACACTGCTTTTATACTTCCTTGAAAAAGATCTTTAATCATTGATGTGCTGCTTCTGTGGTGTTTCGAGGTGCTTGTGACAAGGGTGACAGTGATTTCTAAGCCAGCACTAGAGTACATGTAAAGAGACCCATCTCTCATCAAACAGACAGGAAACACATAACTTTATTTCAGACAGTAAACACCAAGTGTTTGTTTAACCATTTATTATAAAAGATTTCAATACAAGCAATACGTTAGTCTTGGCATTAGAGGCTCTGCTCCTTCGGGGTAGCTCACTGCCTGAGCATGCATAATGTTAAGATAATAATAATTACAGGCAGAGAGAAAGGTATTCTGTACCATTCCCCCTGCAGGAAGGGAACAGAACCAAGCAGGTGGACACTGGTGGGAAAGCAGAACACAGACATGCATGGCGAGTAACGCATGTCATAGCAATAGCATGTCATAGCAATAGCATGTCAGCAGGAACACCAGTGCATAGTTTGTGTGCGGCAGCCATCAGTGAAAGTGTGTGTAGAGTCTGGTGGACTAAATAGACTGCCATATTAATGTAGAGAGATGAATCTAATGGGTGCAATATCAGCTACGGTTGCGCTTGGCGTACTGAACCCATCGCATGACCACGGCCACCGACGCACTATCTGGGCGCCTTCGAGCGGATCACATTTGTCAAGTCGGTGACCATCATCACCACCTTTCAAAGTGTGTTGCATTATAGAGACAAAAATTGTCCGACTTGCATGAACTTTACAACAACCATGTGATCAAAGGTCATAAAGTTTCAACTGCAGTTGACTTTGATTTTCTGCAGTTACTCCTCACCAGCTGCAACTTGTCGCCATCACCTGCATTGTGGGAGTCACTATTTGTCAACCAATCATGACAATATTTTTGTTTGACCCATGCAAACAGGACCATAGATGTGACTAAACAGGAAGCAACTTTGCTACGATTCATATGTACAGTGCATTTGGAAAGTATTCAGACCCCTTGACTTTTCCCACATTTTGCTACGTTACAGCCTTATTCTAAAATAGATTCTTTTCACCTCATAAATCTACACACAATACCCCATTTTGACAAAGCAAAAACTGGGTTTTAGAAATGTTTGCAAATGTATAAAAAAATATATATATATAATTTACATAGGTATTCAGACTTTTTTTACTTTGATGAAGCACCTTTGGCAGCGATTACAGCCTTGAGTCTTATTGGGTATGACGCTACAAGCGTTGGACAGCTGTATTTGGGGAGTTTCTCCCATTCTTCTCTGCAGATCCTCTTCGAGATCTGTCAGGTTGGATGAGGAGTGTCGCTGCACAGCTATTTTCAGGTCTCAGAGATGATCGATCGGGTTCAAGTCTGGGCTCTGTCTAGGTCACTCAAGGACATTCAGAGACTTGTCCCGAAGCCTTTCCTGTGTTGTATTGGCTGTGTGCTTCGTATCGTTGTTCTGTTGGAAGGTGAACCTTGTCCCCAGACTGAGGTCCTGAGAGCTCTGGAGTAGGTTTTCATCAAGGATCTTTCTGTACTTGGCTCCGTTCATCTTTCCCTCGACCCTGACTGGTCTCCCAGTCCCTGCCTCTGAAAAACATCCCCCAGAGCATGATGCTGCCACCACCATGCTTTACGGTAGGGATGGTACCAGGTTTCCTCAAGACGTGACACTTGGCATTCAGGCCAAAGAGTTCAATCTTGGTTTCATCAGACCAGAGAATCTTGTTTCCCATGGTCTGAGAGTCTTTGGGTGCCTTTTGGCAAATTCCAAGTGGTCTGTCATGTGCCTTTTACTGAGGAGTGGCTTCCATCTGGTCACTCTACCATAAAGGCCTGTTTGGTGGAGTGCTGCAGAGATGGTTTACCTTCTGGAAGGTTCTCCCATCTCCACAGAGGAACTCTAGAGCTCTGTCAGAGTGACCATCGGGTTCTTGGTCACCTCCCTGACCATGGCCCTTCTCCCGCGATTGCTCAGTTTGACTGGGCGGCCAACTCTAGGAAGAGTCTTGGTGATTCCAAACTTCTTCCATTTAATAATTATGGAAGGACCTTCAATGCTGCATAATTCTTTTGGCACCCTTCCCCAGATCTGTGTCTCAACACAATCCTGTCTCGGAGCTCTCCGGACAATTCCTTCGACCACATGGCTTGGTTTTTGCTCTAATATGCACTGTCAACTGTGGAACCTTATATAGACAGGTGTGTGTCTCTCCAAATCATGTTCAATCAAATGAATTTACCACAAGTGGACACCAATCAAGTTGTAGAAAAATCTCAAGGATGATCAATGGAAACAGGATGCACCTGAGCTCAATTTGGAGTCTCATAGCAAGGGGTCAGAATTTTTTATACCCACCTTTATTTAACCAACAAGTTCTCATTTACAACTGCGACCTGGCCAAGATAAAGCAAAGCGGTGTGACACAAACAACAACACAGAGTTACACATAAACCAACGTACAGTCAATAACACAATAGAAAAATCAATGTACAGTGTGTGCAAATGTAGAAGAATAGTGAGGTAAGGCAATAAATATGATGTAGAGGCAAAAATAATTACAATTTAGCATCAACACTGGAGTGATTGATGTGCAGATGATGATGTGGAGGTGGGGATACAGGTGTGCGAAAGAGCAAGAGGATAAATAACAATATGGGGATGAGGTAGTCGGGTGTGCTATTTACAGATGGGCTGTGTACAGGTACAGTGATCGGTAAGCTGCTCTGACAGCTGATGCTTAAAGTTAGTGAGGGAGATATAAGACTCCAGCTTCAGTAATTTTTGCACTTCTTCCAGTCGTTGGCAGCAGAGAACTGGAAGGAAAGGCAGCCAAAGGAAGTGTTGGCTTTGGGGATGACCAGTGAAATATACCTGCTGGGGCGCATGCTATGGTTGGGTGTTGCTATGGTGACCAGTGAGCTGAGATAAGGCGGGGCTTTACCTCGCAAAGACGTATAGATGACTTATGGAAATAAGGTATTTGTTTTTGCAAACATTTCTGAAAACCTGTTTTTGCTTTGTCATTATGGGGTATTGGGTGTAGATTAATTAGAATTGTTTTTTAAAATCGGTTTTATAATAAGTCTGTATTGTAACAAAATGTGGAAAAAGTCAAGGGGTCTGAATACTTTCCGAATGCACTGTATACAGTAGATATGTACAAATGAATGTGCTATTTGAGGCTCTCTCAACAATTGATATTACATGCATATATTTCCATTTTGTGAGTGTGTGATATGGGGGTTGGAGACGTGTTTATTTTGATATTACAAAGAACAACTTTTATAAATGATGGCAACACTGCCATGTTGTGCTGAGCCTTGCTGTTGGAAAGCCACATCAGTGTCCGACTTTCGACTGTAGCAGATGCACCTCCCCCGACTTCACTTCTTGACTTTTGTCTGCAGTCGGTTGCTTCAGCCTTACCACTCACTCTCCGTCTCACACTTTTGCACGTTTCCAGCACGCTTTGGTTCAGCTTTGTAAGGGCAATAGTCAGCAGCAGCTGTTGTTGATGTGGCGCCAGTGAGATGCTTTGATTGGATGTCTATGTGTTTTGCTCATTCATGCTGTGCTATTGTATGTCTCTGAGTCTGTCTGGTGTTTCATTATGTATGGAAATATACACACAGACTTGCACAATATCTATTTGAAATGTGTTTAATATTTGTCATGGTAAAAAGTGTCTTTGTATAGCTTGAATCTTACATGTATTAATGTGTGTTGTATATTTATTTTATATGTCTTTATTTGCACTAGCTCTTCTTTTGCAATGCAGTTGCACAGGGCTTGATGACATTTAGTATCATATGAATGCTTCATATAGTTTTTATTAAAAAAGACAATCTTTGAAGCCAAACAGAATTTTTGATATCTATAAAAATCTAATGAACACACACACAGTATTGTGAATCAATTTCAGAGAGGATATGATTATTAAAAGATGAAATTCAAACAATATGTGAAGTACATTTATATTTATGTGACTTATTGAGTGATTGTTTTGTCATCATCAGACCCCATATACTGACTTATACTGACCCCTAGTGGAACAATACAGAAACACGACTGACTGTGTAAATCTCATCCATCAAGAACAGAAAGGATGACAGTGGTGGAAAAAGTACCCAATTATCAGTAAAATACTAATTGAATAAAAGTCTAAAAGTATTTGGTTTTCAATATACTAAGTATCAAAAGTAAATGAAATTGCAAAAATATACTTAAGAATCAAAAGTAAAAGTATAAATAATTTCAAATTGTTCATATTAAGCAAACCAGAAAGCAAAATGTTCTTATTTCTTTTATGGATAGCCAGGGGCACATTCCAACACTCAGACATAGTTCACAAACAAAGCATGTGTGTTTAGAAAGTCCTGTAGATAAGAGGCAGTAGGGATGGCCAGGCATGTTCTCTTGACAAGTGTGTGAATTGGACCATTTTCCTGTCCTGCTAAGCTCAAGTACTTTTGTGTGTCAGGGAAAATATATGAGTGAAAAGTAAATTACTTTCTTTAGGAATATAGTGAAGTAAAAGTTGCAAAAAATATCAAATGTACTGATACCCCCCCAAAACAAGGAGAGGTAGCAAGTTTTGACAATGGAATCCAGCCAAGAATATTCCTCTAGTTTCTACGACTCTCCATCGTTGAAGTAATTGATCTGTGTTTCACCAGCCATAACCTCACTCATCATTAGGCTCAGGATAGCCTTGCTTCATCAGACCTGTAGAGGCAGACTCATCATCAGGCTCAGGATAGCCTTGCTTCATCAGACATGTACAGGCAGAGTCGGGATAGCCTTGCTTCATCAGACCTGTACACAGGCTCAGGATAGCCTTGCTTCATCAGACCTGTAGAGGCAGACTCGGGATAGCCTTGCTTCATCAGACCTGTACAGGCAGACTCGGGATAGCCTTGCTTCATCAGACATGTACAGGCAGAGTCGGGATAGCCTTGCTTCATCAGACCTGTACACAGGCTCAGGATAGCCTTGCTTCATCAGACCTGTAGAGGCAGACTCATCATCAGGCTCAGGATAGCCTTGCTTCATCAGACCTGTACAGGCAGACTCGGGATAGCCTTGCTTCATCAGACCTGTACACAGACTCAGGATAGCCTTGTTTCATCAGACCTGTACACAGACTCAGGATAGCCTTGTTTCATCAGACCTGTACAGGCAGACTCATCATCAGGTTCAGGATAGCCTTGCTTCATCAGACCTGTACAGGCAGACTCATCATCAGGTTCAGGATAGCCTTGTTTCATCAGACCTGTACAGGCAGACTCGGGATAGCCTTGTTTCATCAGACCTGTACACAGACTCGGGATAGCCTTGTTTCATCAGACCTGTACACAGACTCAGGATAGCCTTGCTTCATCAGACCTGTACACAGGCTCAGGATAGCCTTGTTTCATCAGACCTGTACACAGGCTCAGGATAGCCTTGTTTCATCAGACCTGTACACAGGCTCAGGATAGCCTTGTTTCATCAGACCTGTACACAGGCTCAGGATAGCCTTGTTTCATCAGACCTGTACACAGGCTCAGGATAGCCTTGCTTCATCAGACCTGTAGAGGCAGACTCATCATCAAGCTCAGGATAGCCTTGCTTCACCAGACCTGTACAGGCAGACTCGGGATAGCCTTGCTTCATCAGACCTGTACACAGACTCAGGATAGCCTTGTTTCATCAGACCTGTACAGACAGACTCGGGATAGCCTTGTTTCATCAGACCTGTACAGGCAGACTCAGGATAGCCTTGTTTCATCAGACCTGTACACAGACTCAGGATAGCCTTGCTTCATCAGACCTGTGCACACTCAGGATAGCCCTGCTTCATCAGACCTGTACACAGACTCAGGATAGCCTTGCTTCATCAGACCTGTGCACACTCAGGATAGCCCTGCTTCATCAGACCTGTACAGACTCAGGATAGCCCTGCTTCATCAGACCTGTACACAGACTCAGGATAGCCCTGCTTCATCAGACCTGTATAGACAGATTCATGTGTTGGCCTCTTTTCATGCTTATCATTTTCCTTAATGAAAAATGAATAAACTCTGGGACAAGCTAGTCATGTGAGTTTTAATAGATGAGGTGAGTCTATGTTTAGACATTAAAGGCTTAAAGAAGATTTGCAGTGCTCGTTTTAAAAATCTGTGATTAGTAAGCATCCTAATTCCTTATTTTAAAATCCCATCAGGTACATAGAATGTATTACAACAACAATGCAGCAAATAGACAATTTGTAACAACAAAAGAGAATTACCATAACTACTAACCTCAACTACCACAACCCCCTTATCTACAGGAATGTGTGGAAGGTAAGAAACCAGCAGTTGCACTTTATTCACCCCATCCTAAACCTCATTAGCTATTCTGTCAACCTGTTTTACTGGTGAGACTCAATTAAACACCAGGAAATCATGTGCCGATAGTTAAATAATACATTTCATGACAAAGGTCAATGTACAAACACGGTCAGTCACAAGTCATACTTGTAGTGTCATGAGCATTTTCAGTCCATTTAATATCACAAATGATATAAGGGCTAGTGAGGTAAATGTGATACAACATGCAGGAGAGCTACAACTTCAACAATCCAGAGGGAATGATCTTAGAATAAATATAATACACATTCTTAAAGAGAAAGTACACCGTCATAAACCTGCAATGCTCCAACGGAACCTCCAATGTCTCTCTCTGCACTCTGTTAGGAATGTATTAAACCTGACCTCTGCTTTGAGACTCCAATTATTATTATTTTTTTATAGTGGTTCAACTACGACACACTATTGAAACTGTAAATGGGATGTATTTAATTTAGTAATTAATATTCCACATGTCCAGTGTGGTTAGTTCCATTCTCTAAGTCCATGCTGAGCATATCTCTAGAACTACTGGTCTATTTACATTTACACACAGACAACACTATGTATCCACCACTTATAGCAACGTCACAATTTCCCATCCTATGGTTCCCATTGGGAGTGGTCAAAGTTAGAGAGTGTGGGGTTGAAAGATGTTGTACAACAGACATTTATTTGCATGGGTAATCAGCTTGGATCTTCGAGGCTTGGTGGTGCTGGTGCATGCCAGGTTGTGTTCAGCTCAGTGCGAGAGGGGGGGGGGCACGTTAACAGGTCAAGGCCACGGCGAAAACACTCACCACACAGTACATGGTGCGGTTCTCCCACCTGACCGTGCAGCTTCCTGTGGGAGGACACCACAAAGAACAATCAGGTCAACCCACTAGATCTCAACCAATCATATTCAACACATCAGAACCAATTTGGACACACAAAATACATTCCAACGTGTGGCTTCTTCAGTGGAGAGCAACATTTCAAAACATACGCAGATAGAAACAGAAAATGACCAGATTCCTTTTTCCAGAAAATAACAGGGAATCATGTATGTACAGTACAATACTTTTCTATTATTACCAATGTTTTTTGAGGGCCCAATACCAATTGGGGGACAAAATGTACCAATATATCTGCCAACATACTGTTTTACAGCGAGAAAATGAAAAAGGGTCATTTTTCCACACAGAGTTCTCATAAATTGCCATCCCAAAGAGCAATTGTCCAAGAAATATGCTTCAAATGTTGATTTCTTACATTGTGACAATAATGAAACTAGGGCTGACTCCATTTAGTCGACTGGTCGATTGTTTGGTCGATAGGCTGTTGGACGACCAAGACTTATTTAGTCAAGCAGTAGCAATAAAATAAAATAAAGTATAATCATGTTGTACAAGACTGATTGGCTCCTGTCTGAGTGGACTGATCCATTCTGGAGGCCGATGAGATGGCAGTCTAAGACATGTGCTACTGAAATTTGATATGGTTATATTATGAAACAATGGCACAACAAATAAAAATGTGAATATTTTATAACAAATGCACTTTCTGCCACGTTGGATGGTGGTAACTGTCTGCGGTTCTGAAACACATCAGTGCGCTGTTGAATTGGCGCATTATTCCAGACCATGTTGCTCGGTGCATAATAGCAAACAGCCTAACTGTTAAATGTGACTGGCATTATAAATCTATATACAGAACCAGTCAAAAGTTTGGACACACCTACTCATTCAAGGGATTTTATTTGTACTATTTTCTACATTGTAGAATAATAGCGAAGACATCAAAACTATGAAATAACACATGGAATCATGTAGTAACCAAAAAAGTGTATAAATATATTTTACATTTGAGATCCTTCAAAGTCGCCACCCTTTGCCTTGATGACAGCTTTGCACACTCTTGGCATTCTCTCAACCAGCTTTATGAGGAATGCTTTTCCAAAGGTATTGAAGGAGTTCCTACATATGCTGCGCACTTGTTGGCCACTTTTCCTTCACTCTGCGGTCCAACTCATCCAAAACCATCACAATTGGGTTGAGGTCAGAAAATAGTAAAAATACAGAACAACCCTGGAATGAGTAGATGTGTCCAAACTTTTGACTGGTACTGTATATCTACAGAAATAAGAAAGATCCTGCTTCCGTTTCACAAATTCTGCTATTTTTCATCTTTGCTGTAATAAAGGCTTTACACTTTTTCCTCTCGTTAACCAGCCTTTCTGGTATTATTTATCATACATTGTGTTGTTTACATTGTTCCAAATTGTCAGAAATATTTATAATAAAAATAACTTTCCTTTTTCCTTTATCTCCTTATTGTTATTATAATAATAAGTAATGTCATTATCATTAGTGGTCTTAGTATAGCAGCCTTGTATAACCACCATCAAGCTGCAGACCTAAGAGCGCATCCTGTTAAGTCTTAATACCATAACTTACTCAGGCCTGTATTTCAATAGTTATACAGGCTACTGTATCAATCAATCATTTACTTGGTCATGTCATCACACAGCATACGAGTCATTCATGATGTGAAATGCTAAATAAAATAAAGCGACCAAAGACTAATTTGAGTAAATAATAAATAGGCCTAAACCGTTCCATTTTACGGATGAATGAGACTGTTGTAATAAAGCAGTCACAAAAAAACGTTCCAACTAGCTCTCTGGAACGCTTATAACCGGCTCTCTGGAACGCTTATAACCGGCTCTCTGGAACGCTTATAACCGGCTCTCTGGAACGCTTATAACCGGCTCTCTGGAACGCTTATAACCGGCTCTCTGGAACGCTTATAACTCGTTTACATTGTTCCAAATGGTCAGAAAAATGATATTGTAATCTAACAGCACCTGTATGGCACACACAGACTTAATATGCAGACAGAGCTTGCTCCTTACCTTCTTTTTCTTGATCTCCAGTGTTTTCCACAACTAGTCACATGTACTCCACACATCTGGCTTCCACTTTACCTCCAGCGTAACCAGTAAACATTCCAGTTTGCAGTTTATTTGTCACGCCCTCTGCATCCGTTTTGCTGTCACGTGTTACAATGTTCAGAGTTTGTGTATAACCAATTTATTGATGTGATTATGATATGCTATAGGTCAGGCCCTATTGGCCACTGGCATGTGATGCATACATGTGTCACCTAAAGAGAGCAAGGGCTGAGGGAATAGGGAATGTTTTGACTAAACAAACCAGGGATTTCGTCAACATCACTTTTCAGTCAAATGTCTAATCATGTTGCAGCTTCAGCAACACGGACAGCGCTGCACACAATGATGTTCTGCGGTGGTCTCTGCAGCAGGGAGGAGAGAGAGAACGGGTGCTAGTCACACAGTCACTCACTGTTTTTATTGGGTTTTTTACAAAACGCAGCAAGTCTGAGCCAGGCGGCACAATCAAATCAATTGCGGTCGGACTCTAGTCATTTGTGTCTTAATGATTTCATCAAACAGTTCCCTTAAAGAATCAGACAAGCTCAGTGCATATAGTGGATTTGATTAAAACACATAGGATATGTCTATATATGGAAAAATATACGTTTTAAAATTTCAACCAATCGATTGGTCAAAAGAACAGACTCGGTCGACCAAAGATTTTTTGTAGTCGGGGACAACCTTAAATGAAACAATGTTCAGATAAGCATAAGATTCTCTTTTTTCCCTATCCTATTTATTAAATATTGGTTATTGGTAGAATTATCGCCGATACCGATACAGCGCTAAAAAGGTCCATATCGGTCGGACCATACTTTGTTGCACCCTTCTGAATAAGCCAAAACGTAATACACTGTTCATTAGCACAACAAAAGCAAATGGCTGTTCAAAGGTTAGTACAGTATGCATGGGGGTTTCATCTCTCTCACCATCAGTAGCAGTGTCCCAGTAGCAGGAGTTGGCCGTGTGGAGACCAGCACCACTCTTCTGCATGATGGCACAGTTCACTGGAACACAAGACCATGTTGAAGATACATTTCCTGCTGTAGGCATTCTGTCATGCACAGGGCTTTTCTCCTGGTCACAAAGGCTTTCATATAGATATACCTCTATCATACTGCTATTCTACAGCACTTTGCGACCGGGAGCACACACAGGGCCCATCATCCAGCTTGTTAAGGGTGGAGTAGAGTAGCCTACTTCTAAGGCAGTGGCCACCAACCGGTCGATCGCGATCGACTTGTCGATCTCCAAGGCATTTCCAGTCGATCGCCAAACATTTCTGTAAAAAACCCAATGATAAAGCCTTGTGTTCCTATTTTTTTATATTATGTATTGGTCTGTTGGCGGTAGGTGGAGCCAATTCAGCTGTCCTGTGCAAACTGTTGCCATTTCATGTGTCTGAAGGTACAAACTCTGCCTTCCCGGTGGGCCTGGAGAGGAAATTAAGTGCACTACATCACCGTTGGCCAATCAAATTACTCAGATGACCGAGTCCGCAGTAACGTAGCAGGCATAAAGAAAGCTATGGCAAAATTGATACTGTGAAATTTCAATATGTTTAAAACCATGACTAATACAGCAAAGAGCTGCTGTTTTTATGACTGAGTTCATGTTTTAAGTTCTTACTCAGTACTGCCAACACTTTGTAGTCAACACTTTTATAACCCATAAAATGTGCGTTCTTCCTATTTACACTCAACGCTACAACAATCCCTGCAGCAGTAATGAATGAGTAGGAAAGTGTATCTATAGGCTTGTGTTGTTGTTATTAGCGGCTTGGGTCTTTTTTAATATCGAGGAATATTTCACTTTCTCTGTTCATAGGAGTATCAACATGAATTTGTGCATGAGGCAGAAATAATGCGGTGCGACTCGGGTTTCGGGATCAGCTGGAAGACGGTGTCCCTTTTTGGTCAGTGTCAGTGGAGGAAAGGGAGAGCGGAGGGATGTTGAGAAACGGACCCTCAGTCTGCTGCTCTCTCCCTCCTCTGAGACTGACCATCGGATGCAGGCACCATTAGCGCAGTAAAATAAAAAGTGAATTATTTAAATGTATGCTCACTCAGCTGCTTGGTGACCACTGTTCTAAGGGATACAAACAACTTCAACTTTTACTGCATCTACAGTACCAGTCAAAAGTTCACACCTCTGCTCATTCAAGGGCTTTTCTTATTTTTACTATTTTCTACATTATAGAATAATAGTGAAGACATTCAAACTATGAAATAACACATATGGAATCATGTAGAATCCAAAAAAAGTGTTCAACAAATCAAAATATATTTTATAATTGAAATTCTTCAAAGTAACCACCTTTGCCTTGATGACAGCTTTGCACACTCTTATCATTCTCTCAACCAGCTTCATGAGGAATGCTTTTCCAACAGTCTTGGAGGAGTTACCACATACGCTGAGCAATACATTTTGATTTATTAAACACTTTTTTGGTTACTACATGATTCCATGTGTTATTTCATAGTTTTGATGTCTTCACTATTATTCTACAACGTAGAAAACAGTAAAAATAAAGAAAAACCCTGGAATGAGTAGATGTGTCCAAACTTTTGACTGGTACTGTATGTTTTCTCACCACTTTGATGTGACTAATTGTCGAGTGACTCTTGTAATACCATAAATTCCTTGTGTTATAACATCCTTACAATCATACCTATGAACTTGAATGGTCTCCCTTGCTTGACCAGTTGGGTGAGAGAGTGCTCCACGATGCTGGCAGTCCACTGGTTCACTTTGTTCTGGTTGTAATCTAGTCCTCCAATGATGGCTTCAATACACTGAGACACAGACACCAGACAGTCAG
Source organism: Oncorhynchus gorbuscha (assembly GCF_021184085.1). NCBI lineage: Eukaryota > Metazoa > Chordata > Actinopteri > Salmoniformes > Salmonidae > Oncorhynchus > Oncorhynchus gorbuscha. The sequence goes on along the minus strand of NC_060181.1, from coordinate 81,857,658 downwards.
CAAGGAAGACAACACAGTCAAGCATATATGAAGGGATAATCAGTGTTTTTGATCATCTTTACCATCCAAGAAATAACACTGCTGACAAACATGTTTCAAATATCCCTTTACCTCTTTAACTGAGACACTGGCCTCATCTGCGTTGAAGGACACCTGTGATTCCAAACGATATATAAAAAGATATATAAAAATAATAATTATGAAAAACATTTAACACAAAGTGTGGATTACTTTGTTATGATACAACTCAAAACAAAAAGCTTGTGCTGTTGAGTGTTGAGCATTCATTCACACAAAAGTAGCTGACCTACTTTTTCCTTGCACAACAAATTAGGGTACACAGACAGACAGACAGTCCACTCTGTGAGAACTTAGTCAACACTACAGCTGTCAAGACCTGGATATCAAATCCTTTCAGGCAAGCCCCGGGAGGAAGGACTGCTGCAATAAACTCATAGCTAACTGTTGATAGGATCTTCAGAATAACTTGCACAGAGAAAATGTGTACTGCAGCCTGCTACTGGAAGATTTATAACTAAGTAGATTCAACGTTACATATTTAAACTCTTAGTACCTTTTTTTTCTATCTAGAACATAAAACGGTTCTTCGTCTGTCCACATAGGAGAACCATTTCGGGTTCCATGTAAAACCCTATGGGGACAGACGAAGGTTTTATCTGTATAATACTGTAGATATGCCTATGCTGAATGTTGATAGATGCTAGCGCGCTACTAATCAAGTCCTGCCCAGTCCAGTCTGATTGATTTGACCACACCCAGCTAGCTGCTAAACTTACAAATTCCCCACATTCAATAATATGACATAATTTGCATGACAAATGTTTGAAAGGTGTATATTATCGTGTCAGTTTCATTTGACTACTTAATTAAATACTTATGTACTCGTCAGATACGTTTTCAAAGCCAGCACCCTCAATGCAATGCATGCTAACGTTATCTAGCTAGCTGACCATTCATCTAGCTAACTCGGCCGTTTAAAATCAGTGTCAAAGTCTGAAATAATACATTTGTATCTAGCTTAATGCACAATCTACCTCCTCTCCGGAATTGTACTCCTCCATTGCTTTAAAAGCAAAATGATCCACTTTCGACAAGGTTCTTCACCGAGTCTGTTCTTTCTGATTATCTGTCACCGAGATGGAGATAATCAAAGAAAGCGACTCTGTAAACCAAGACACACCCACAACGACTGCAAGTGAAAGTAGTAGATTATATTGACTGCCACCTGGCGGTGAGAGGTATTCGAGATTTTCTGGAAATTAACGATAGTGGATCATCACTAGGCTATGATAAAGGATCAATAACTTTTTTTTTATCCACAAAGATCCTATAATTCATTGGTGGTGATATAGTGGTAAACAATCTTGTATGTACTTTTTTATTTGATTGTAATGTTTGTTCATTGTTATTATTTGATTTGTATGTGTTTGTGTTTTATATTGTGTTTTTGACGGAGGTCGGGCATGGTGTTGGCCCGACAGGGGTGCGTTTGTAGTCTAGTAGACTAGTGGTTAAAGCGTTGGGCCAGTAACCGAAACGTTGCAAGATCGAATCTCTGAGCTGCCAAGGAAATACATTTCGTTCTGTCCCTGAACAAGGCTGTTAACCCACTGTTCCTTGGCCGTCGTTGTAAATAAGAATTTGTTCTTAATTAACTGACTTGCCTATTTTCTTTAAAAACAAGGCATTTTATACATATTTTTTAAATTGGTCCAATGAAAACAGTTGTTCACAAAAAAATGTATCCTATAATTCAGTGTTCTGTGTAATTATATAATTGTGATTATATAATTGTAACGCTATAATCTATAATTGTGATTATATAATTGTAACGCTATAATCTATAATTGTGATTATATAATTGTAACGCTATAATTGCATCCCGTAACAGCTAAGGGCAGAAGTAGGGTACGATATCACAATCTGCACCTACATCTGGAACACTTCTTCCTCACGCTTTTAACACACACACAGAGAGACATATGAACAAATCATGTGATACTGCGGTATGACTTATTGAGTCAATTGGATATTATTAGGACATTCAATATCACGGTACATTGCCACTGGATAAATGAAACCCTAAATAGGGTTCAGCAGATAGCAGAGAAGCTGCCCCAGCTGGCTCCCCGAAACTGTGACCACGCCCCCTACACACCGGAGCACCCGGCTGCTGCGCGGAACCGGGCTGTTGATGCCACAGCTGTGATCACACGCCACAGAGGCGCGCCAAGAGACGGACTGCACAGGCTCCACCACCAGCCACTCTCACGACACACCAAGCCACCACTTGCTGTAGTGCAATTCTCAGGTAAGAGAGGGTTTCTGTTGCAATCTTTACAGAAACGTTATACTTTTCTGATGGTGGTTGTGTGAAACATGCACTGCGGTGTCCCATAATGATTATGAGAAGGGGATTCCCGACGAAGACGTAACAAACGACTAAGACCACTGCCATTCCCAACGCGATAGCATTATTATAGTGGTTACCACTCATAGGATCGCCTAAACTACAAGCAGTTTTTGCTACTAATTGCGGTTAGACTATATTTATTGATTTCATACTGTAACTTGTTACAAACATTCAAAATAATTTTATGATGGAAAATTCATTAAATTATATAGTCATTATAAAATGAAACGTTTCAGTTCAGGTGAGGTCTTAACTAACCTACATTCGCCTACAAGTGTTTGTTTGGACAGGTGCAATGCAGCAAAATTGTTTTTTTTGTGCTCTCCACCCACGTGAAAAATACTATAGTATACTATGGTATAAATACTGTAGTATTACTATATTTATATTATATAGTATTCGCTGTAGCCTAGTGTTTTTTTTACTGTAGTATTAACCTAACGTAACAGGTGTCAAATAAATGCCTGAAACTAGAACCCTTACATACTTGTCTTGACCAGAAGAAAAAATACTGCCGGGAGAGGTTCTTTTCAATCCAGGGAAATGTGGACGAGTTAAGATGGAGTGTTGCCTTGTTAGCGTCAAAATGCTGAAGTTTCAATTTCCCCTGAAAACCGGACATCCAGTGGTTAGGGACTCCGCAAAGGCTACTGTAGTTTTATTTTTAGGTGCAGTAAAATGTGCTGTAAAAGGTTTAAGTGCCTTGGTCATCGGGTATTCTAACCAGCAATCTTTCAGTTACTGGCTAAACGCTAGGCTACCTGTCGCCTTGTGTTATTTACTGTAGTGTTTTGGCACTCATTGGTGGTATACTGTAGTATTTACTGTATTGTTTTTGCTGGCATTCGTAGCATACTGTAGTATTTACTGTATTGTTTTTTGCTGACATTAGTAGTATACTGTAGTATTTACTGTAGTGTTTTGCAGAAACCTACTGTATGTAGGTAGTAGAGGGCAGCATTCCTGCAGGATTGACCCCCTACCACCACAACCCTACCACCCATACCCTAAGTGGAGTAAACTAACATATAACAATATTTATACTGCTACTTACAGCTATTTCGCTCACATCGATGGTAACTGTAGTTACATACTTATACACATATTCCTATTTGTTTTCACCCTCCGCGGCCAATCCACCATTCATTCAGTTCTTAACTCCAACCCTCCGATGTCCACAGATTAACCCATATTTTCCAGTATAATGGAACCGGTAGTCTTTCTGCTTTGTATGCGTTATCTTAGGCCTGCCTATTGTATTTAAAGCACGTCTCTGTCGCATTATTCACACACTCAGAACGCACTGCTTCAAGTTAAGGAGCCTACCTCCCCTCTTCAAATTGGGTGTGCGAGACCAAGAGCGCGTATACTCTATGTTTGGTCTCAATGAAATACACTAGGCTGCCTATGTATGGGTGGAGAATCATGTGGCATTTATCTTTCTAAGGAAATTAACTTAAATATGATTGGACTATACAGTTTGCTACAGTGTCTGTAAATACTGGAATGAAGTGGACGTGAGTCGACGTGTTGTTGATAATCGCCGAAAAGGAAAAAGCGCATCGCGCGCATAGGCTACCATGGTGAGCGAGCCGTTTCTTTATCATTCAATATTGCGTTGGTGGAAAAGCATCCACGTGTCATACTTGAGTAAAACTAAAGACACCTTAATAGAAAATGACTCAAGTAAAAGTGAAAGTCACCCAGTATAAAATACTGAACAGACAGGAGACAGACAGGAGACTCCGGTAGCGCAGGAGAGGAGAAAGGCTCCGAGCCGGAACCGCCACCATGGACAGACGCCCACCCGGACCCTCCCTATGGTTTTGAGGTGCGTCCGGGAGTCCGCACCTTAGGGGGAGGGGGGGGGGGGTTCTGTCACGCCTTGGTCTTAGTATTTTGTGTCTTCTTTATTATTTGTTCAGGCCAGGGTGTGACATGGGGTTATTGTAATTGTCTTATTGGGGTTTTTGTAGGCATTGGGATTGTGGTTGATTAGGGGTGTGTCTAGTATAGGCTTGGCTGCCTGAGGCGGTTCTCAATCAGAGTCAGGTGATTCTTGTTGTCTCTGATGGGGAACCGTATTTAGGTAGCCTGGGTTTCACTGTGTATTTCGTGGGTGATTGTTCCTGTCTCTGTGTAGTTTCACCAGATAGGCTGTAATTAGGTTTCACGTTCCGTTTGTTGTTTTGTATTTGTATAGTTATTTCATGTGTCGCTTTTGTCATTAAAGTCATGAGTAACCACCACACTGCATTTCGGTCCGACTCTCTTTCTACAAACGAAGAACGCCGTTACACGTTTCTAAATTTAAAACAGAGCATAGGGATTGTAGTTCAAATGGTCCCACTGGTAAGTGGTGCTTATAGCTAAGAACCCTTAGGATAAGGTAGAATGCCTTCTTAATTACATGTAATGCCTTGGGTTCTCGACAGTATGTAGGTCTACTAACCTAGTAATTAGTAAGCTATAGCCGCAGGGACCAGTCTTGCATTTGCAATAGCATGAACTGAACCTATCAAAATGTTTCATATTAACATAGCACGTTTTAAACGTACGTTGGTTCAAAGTTACATGACCACAGGCAAGTATGACGGTCATTTTAATTTAATAGATTCAACTGGATCATTTGTAGGGCCTAGTCTAGTGGATTTTTCAAAACCAACGAGAGCGAATTTGACGGCGCAATGCAAGTTTGTCAAGCGAAAGCCTCGTGCTCATCGCAAAGGATGGAGAGGAATGAGAGAGGTGTCCAAGGAGATTATCAATGAACCATCAAAAATACAGATAGTTTTCCTGTGCTATTGTTTGTTCAGATGCCCATGTGACATTGGTTAGAATAATCTGGTTTTAGAATTATTGTAGCTCTATTTTAAACTTCAGAAAAACATTCAATCATCAAAAATATGTCCCCAGCACAAGACCAGCACATTATCATGTAGTATTGTAGTCATTACACTCCCTGGATTTCCCCAGCCATGAATCATCTGCAGAACATTTATGTCCCGCTAACCACGAACAAGCACTTAGATAAGTCACACACAGGAGAGAAGGGGGGAGAAGGAGGGAGAGCAGTATGTTTAAGAAAGAATAAAAGCAGGGGAGGGGGATGCAGGAGAGGGGGAGACAGGAGAGGGGGAGGCAGGAGAGGGGGAGGCAGGAGAGGGGGAGACAGGAGAGGGGGAGGCAGGAGAGGGGGAGACAGGAGAAGACAGGAGAGGGGGAGGCAGGAGAGGGGAGACAGGAGAGGGGGAGGCAGGAGAGGGGGAGACAGGAGAAGACAGGAGAGGGGGAGACAGGAGAGGGGGAGGCAGGAGAGGGGGAGGCAGGAGAAGACGGGAGATGGGGAGACAGGAGAGGGGGAGGCAGGAGAGGGGAGAGGAGAGGGGGAGGCAGGAGAAGACAGGAGAGGGGGAGGCAGTAGAGGGGGAGGCAGGAGAGGGGGAGGCAGGAGAGGGGAGAGGGGAGAGGAGAGGGGCGGCAGGAGAGGGGGAGGCAGGGGAGGGGAGAGGGAGGTGCAGGAGAGGGGGAGGCAGGAGAGGGGGAGACAGGAGAGGGGGAGGCAGGAGAGGGGGAGGCAGGAGAGGGGGAGGCAGGAGAGAGGGGAGGCAGGAGAGGGGAGACAGGAGAGGGGGAGGCAGGAGAGGGGGAGGCAGGGGAGGGGGGCAGGGGAGGGGCGAGGGAGGTGCAGGAGAGGGGAGGTAGCAGAGGGGAGGGGGCGGCGTGGGAGGCAGGAGAGGGGGAGGCAGGGGAGGGGTCAAAAGGGGGGGGCAGCGGGGAGGGGGGGGGGCAGCGGGGAGGGGGAGGCAGGGGAGGGGGCAGCAGGGGAGGCAGGAGAGGGGGAGGTGGGGGAGGCAGAGAGCGAATCCATCAGAGAATCCAGTCACAGGGAATTAGACATCAACCTCTGCAGAGCTGTCTAGGAGACCAGGGAATGTAGGATTCAACACACAGGGAGGTGTGTGTGTGTTGTCAGTATTTGTTCTGAGACTGCCTCATAAACCTCTTATGTTACTATTCCCTTTGCTCCTCCAGCCAGTGGCTACTTGACCAGTCAGCCTGGATTGGGGCCTGTGCTGGGTCCATGTTTGTGCCATTCATATGATGTGGTTTTCTGTTTGCAAATGGGAGTATGGGTGAACTTGTGCCCTGACAATGACATGAGAGGAATACGGTAATTAAGTCTTATCAATGCCATGAGGGATTGATAAAGTCTCGTCAAATTAAATTCCTTTGAATTGAATTGCTGCCATGTGCTTTGCTAAACTGTGCAGTACATGGTGTTCAATGCTGTGCTACAGTGTACCAGACGGTTCTAGAATGTTCTGGAGTAATGTTGTGTTGGATTCTGCTGTGTTGTACTGCAATTAATACACCACGCTGGTGGGGGAAATGCTGCATAGTTGTGCCTGTGATGTGCTGTGTTTTTGTGTCGTGCTGGGTTTCCCTCCCTCCCACTCGCTGGCTTTGATCCCTGCTCCCCCTCTGAAGTGTGCACACCGCAACGCTGCAACTACACTGCCTTTTAGTATGAAGTGTGGAGCCCTGACTCGTGGGCTCAGAAGACTGTGGCGGTCTCCGTTCAATTGCAGCCAGCCAGCAAGGCAATCAGGGTGAACCCCGCTTCAGCAGGACCAACTACTGAACCAAACAGCCTTGAAGAAGCTGCAGCAGCAGGGGGAGAAAAGTCATTTTCTACACATTGCAGAGGACAAGTGACTGGACTGGATAATAGATTGCCAATCACGATGCACTGCCCTGCCATGCATCCCTCTCTCAGCTCCCTCCCCATGTGTACACCTCTACCTGTGACCCCCCCCCCTCCCTACCACCGCCCATCCTGCATAAAGGCACAAAGGTCTTTCTGCCCACCCCAGGGGAAGGGATAAGAAGGGAGGGGTGTAGAGAGGGATGGAAGAGGGGAGTCTTCTGTCTATTATTTACCTAGTGAATACCGCTGAACTCAGCTCTTTAATGATATCTCACACACACACACACACACACACACACACACACACACACACACACACACACACACACACACACACACACACACACACACACACACACACACACACACACACACACACACACACACACACACACACACACACACACACACACACACCTCAACGGGATTCCCTGCTCAGGCTCAGCCCTACTCAGTTATTCAGCAGCCAGCCTCGTCTTTGAGAAGCGGAAGTACATTTAAAAGCAGCAGTGAATCTGAAATGGGTTCTATTAAATATTCAGTCTGGTGCTTTCTGCCGGAGGAGGAGGAGGCTGTCTCCAGCCTCTTTCAGTTCTCAGTGAGACGGCAGCACTCCTGAATCTGGGTTAATAGGATGGACCCATCTTTATCCAGCACAGCATCTCTCTGTTCTGTTCTAAGCTCTCCACACACAGAAAAACTATAAAGCCACCATTAACCACTGCAGTAAAGAACAAAGGGTTCTTGCATCCTAATCTTAGCAGGGGAGGTGTCATGTCTGATAGATCGTGAAGATCAGATATGTAACTTAATCCCTCTTTGCTTCATCACAGTTTTATCAGAGTGAAGAATCTGATTCTAGTTAATCTAGCCGAGGCCAGGGTTCCCAGTTGTATTCTCACTTTTTGTTTTGAACTGTTGAAAGTTTCTAAAGAAGTTTCCCACTGGGAACAAAATGTTGTTTCCACTGTGTTTAAAAAAAGTTCAATGTGATAATGTGTAAACATAGGAAAACTTAGAGATGCTCAAAGTCATCACCAAACACCATTATCATCTTATTTGAACTCAATCTTAAATAAAAGGTAAAGTCTACACTGAATTCACATTAGTCGACATTAGTCGACAATTCGATGACATCTCTCAAAACTGGACGTTGACATCTGTGCCCAGTAGGTAGTTATTAAGTAATGAACTGATAAGCTGATAGATCGCTCACCTCTGCACTACAGATGACGTATGTTGGAACCCAGATTATCACCACTCCTTGTCATGACTCTGCGGCAAAGGATAGAAACAACACAGCCATAACTGAGTTCATTCTCCTTTCAACGGACTGTTTCACTGCCCACCCCCACTGCCCACCCCCACTGCCCACCCCCACTGCCCACCCCCTCTGCTCAGCCCCACCGCCCAATAGATTTGAGCTTCTGTATTCATTACATTGATCTGCTGGTGAGGACTGGTCACTCTGTTTGTGCCTGTTAGTCATATTATTATATATCAAAAATGTTTTTGTACTTTTACCCCTTTTTCTCCGCAATTTCTTGATAGACAATTGGTAGTTACAGTCTTGTCCCATCACTGCAACTCCCGTATGGACTCGGGAGATGCAAAGGTCGAGAGCCACGCATCCTGCGAAACACAATCCTGCCAAGCCTCACTGCTTCTAGACACACTGCTCACTTAACCCGGAAGCCAGCCTCACCAATGTGTCGAAGGAAACACTACAACTGGCGACCGAAGTCAGCTTGCAGGTGCCCAGCCCACCACACGGAGTCGCTAGAGCGCAATTGGACAAGGACATCCCGGCCGGCCAAACCCTGCACTAACCCAGACAACACTGGGCCAATTGTGCGCCGCCTCATTGGTCTCCCGGGTCATGGCCAGCTGTGACACAGCCTGGGAACAAACCCGGGTATGTAGTGAGGCCTCAACCACTGTGATGCAGTGCCTTAGAACACTGAGCCACTCGGAAGGCCCAGCATAGCCATATAAGCCAGGTTAGAAATTCTATGGATTATTGTCACCCAGAGCTGATTGGTAATTCATTTGAGAACAGCAGAAGAGTTGGAAAGGTGGGGGAGAGGGCTTCTAAGTACAAGTGTTGATTTCACTGTTACTTGTGTATAATTTTGAACAAAGACTTATAGAATAGAAAGTTTTCAAAGAAAGCTGGGTTTAGCTGTTTAAAAAAACCATACTCTCTCTTTGACTGTGACTCAACCAGCATGATGACTCCTTGTAGCAACATGTCATGATAGATATGAGGGTGAAAACCCAATCATTGTTCGATAATGATATCATCCCATTGTGTTTTGTTCTCAGCAAGCCTTGGTTTACTTCTGTCTCATCGTTGCCAAGGCTTCTCCTCAAGGACTCATAACCAATCCCTCCCTGGCATTCACAATGTCACAGAATATGACACGTACACTGTTAGAAAAAAATGTTCGAAAACGGTTCTTCAGCTGTCCCCATAGGATAACCCTTTTTGGTTCCAGGTAAAACCCTTTTTGGTTCCAGCTAGAACCCTTTTGGGTTCCATTTAGAACCCTCTGGGGAAAGGTTTCTACATGGAACCCAAAACGGTTTTAGTTAGAACCAAACAGGTTCTATCTGGAACCAACAACAGTTCTTCAAAGGGTTCTCCTATGGGGACAGCCGAATAACGCTTTTAGGTTCTACATAGCATCTTAATCTAAGAGTGTACAACGATACTATCAATGATAAAGGTCAAAGGTGATTTCTTTCTACCGTTCTCTCCTCCCGCCACCGCTCTTGTTATTCCCTTATTTTCTTATTTTACGTCTCTCTCTCTCTCTCTCTCTCTCTCTCTCTCTCTCTCTCTCTCTCTCTCTCTCTCTCTCTCTCTCTCTCTCTCTCTCTCTCTCTCTCTCTCTCTCTCTATCTATCTATCTATCTATCTATCTATCTATCTATCTATCTATCTATCTATCTATCTATCTATCTATCTATCTATCTATCCCTCACTCCCTCTCTCTCTCTCTCGCTCTATCTATCCTCTCTCTCTCTCTCTCTCTCTCTCTCTCTCTCTCTCTCTCTCTCTCTCTCTCTCTCTCTCTCTATCTCTCTGTCTCTCTCTCTATCTCTCTGTCTCTCTCTGTCTCTCTCTCTATCTCTCTCTATCTCTCTCTGTCTCTCTCTCTCTCTCTCTCTCTCTCTCTCTCTCTCTCTCTCTCTCTCTCGCTGTGTCTCTCTCTCTCTGTCTCTCTCTCTCTCTGTCTCTCTGTCTCTCTGTCTCTCTGTCTCTATCCCTCTCTCCCTTTCTCCCTCCTCCTCCTGCCTTTTTCTCTCTGTGGGTGTGTGTTTGATTGAATGGGACTGTCATCTCGGTGCATAGGCTTGGTGTTTCCATGCTAATTTTGGCCTGTGCATGCTGGCATCTCTCATTTAGAGGACAAAAGACACGCAGGTCATTAACAGCATCGACGAGGAGATGCATTCCTTCAGGGGCAGTAGGAGAGCAGATAACAAGAGAGGAAATGAGGAGGGAGATGGAGGAAGCCAACAAAACCAATCATAGGGAAAGGGGGAAAGGACAGGGGGAGATGAATAATAGAGAGATGAGAGGAGGAGAGTGATGAGGAATGGAGAGGACAGGTTTGAGAGGAAGGAGAAAAGATGAGGAGAGGAAAGGAGGAAGAGAGTGATGAGGAATGGAGAGGACAGGTTTGAGAGGAAGGATAAAAGATGAGGAGAGGAAAGGAGGAGGAGAGTGATGAGGAATGGAGAGGACAGGTTTGAGAGGAAGGAGAAAAGATGAGGAGAGGAAATGAGGAGGAGAGTGATGAGGAATAGAGAGGACAGTTGTGAGAGGAAGGAGAAAAGATGAGGAGAGGAAAGGAGGAAGAGAGTGATGAGGAATGGAGAGGACAGGTTTGAGAGGAAGGAGAAAAGATGAGGAGAGGAAAGGAGGAAGAGAGTGATGAGGAATGGAGAGGACAGGTGTGAGAGGAAGGAGAAAAGATGAGGTGAGGAAATGAGGAGGAGAGTGATGAGGAATGGAGAGGACAGGTGTGAGAGGAAGGAGAAAAGATGAGGAGAGGAAATGAGGAGGAGAGTGATGAGGAATGGAGAGGACAGGTGTGAGAGGAAGGAGAAAAGATGAGGAGAGGAAAGGAGGAAGAGAGTGATGAGGAATGGAGAGGACAGGTGTGAGAGGAAGGAGAAAAGATGAGGTGAGGAAATGAGGAGGAGAGTGATGAGGAATGGAGAGGACAGGTGTGAGAGGAAGGAGAAAAGATGAGGAGAGGAAAGGAGGAAGAGAGTGATGAGGAATGGAGAGGACAGGTGTGAGAGGAAGGAGAAAAGATGAGGAGAGGAAAGGAGGAAGAGAGTGATGAGGAATGGAGAGGACAGGTGTGAGAGGAAGGAGAAAAGATGAGGTGAGGAAATGAGGAGGAGAGTGATGAGGAATGGAGAGGACAGGTGTGAGAGGAAGGAGAAAAGATGAGGTGAGGAAATGAGGAGGAGAGTGATGAGGAATGGAGAGGACAGGTTTGAGAGGAAGGATAAAAGATGAGGAGAGGAAATGAGGAGGAGAGTGATGAGGAATAGAGAGGACAGTTGCCAGCACAAAGGAAGGGGTGAAGTAAGTCTATATAGACAAAGGCTCAGATGGCTTAATCTATTTTTCCAATTGTCTGCTTCATTGAGCCCCACAGGAAGTTGCAGTGGCCTTGAACATGGTGTGGTGATTACTCAGATTCACTATGATGGGTTGTAGCAAAATTGCTGCAGGGCAATGATGTTCCATTGCTACTGCTGTATGTGTGTCCTTTATTACATACATATAACAAGTGACCCTATCCAGACCTGTGTGTGTGTGTGTGTGTGTGTGTGTGTGTGTGTGTGTGTGTGTGTGTGTGTGTGTGTGTGTGTGTGTGTGTGTGTGTGTGTGTGTGTGTGTGTGTGTGTGTGTGTGTGTGTGTGTGTGTGTGTGTGTGTGTGTGTGTGTGTGTGTGTGTGTGTGTGTGTGTGTGTGTGTGTGTGATGTAGAATTAGCGTACTACCCCCAATCCTAATTGTTAATATAGGGTAGGAATACTTGAGGTTGATTAACATCTAGGGGGAAACTTCATCCAACCGCCACTTGCAGTTATTTCATCACAAAATGACGTCATATGTGGACTGTGTATTTTTGGAATGTCAGGGTCGCATGATGACTGAAACACAATTTGAATGTATACTATATTTTTACTATATTTTTCGACAAATAGAATTAAAATGTTGTACCTTTTATCATTGGTTTCCAACAGATTCTCCGTCTTAGTGTAGCGCCGTGGTTATTTCTCTTAGACATTTGCAGTGATTGTCAAGCTTAAATGGGATTGTGATTGGCATGAAATAATTAGCAGTATTTCTCAACAGGTATTGGCATGCGTGTCTAACAGCATGAGTGAGTGAGATTGATAGGTATGTAATAGTATTCTTAGACTTTCTAGACTGATTGACGGTAGCAAGGAGAATGTGACTGACAGGTCTGAGATGGTCATTAGTTCACTGATAGCTCTGCTACCGGCCACGGGGCAGTGTGTGCGTGTGTTAAGTCAGAGTGTGTGTGAGTGTCTAGTTGTGAATTTGGAGTCTGTGGGTGTGTGTGTGTGAGTGCCTAGTTGTTAAATTGGAGTGTGTGTGAGTGACTACTTGTGAAGTTGACACAGGCAAGGACCATTCCGCTCAGTCAGACACGTCACGTATAATCAAGTCTCGCGGTGCTCCCTCCTCCATACCCAACAAGCATTTCATCCCAGAAACATCCCCAATCTCCCTGCAGCATGCCAGGTCTTATCTCCGGCTGGCTGTAAATGGGCCGGCTGACCATCGATTGCACCTCATTGTACAAAGAGACTGACATCCTACCTCAGGAGGTGTATTATATGCAGTAAGATAGACAGCAGAGAATTAGATTTGTTGCGTTTCCCCTTAACTTCAGATAAAGTTTATATTAAGTGTGTGTGTATTTCTAGAGGCCTTTCCGTGAAGATTACATCTTTAGTCTAAAGGTTAGGTTTCATTGATGAGCAATCTCATTAAATATAACTAGTTATTCTCAGTAGTGGCCATGCTTGGCAAAATAACTGGACATGTCCTAACTGTCCCAAGGCTAAAACATCCAGAAATAGTCATTACATCCAACCTACATACAAATCAATCAATCCGTCAATCAAATGTATTTATAAAGCCCTTTTTACATCAGCTGATGTCACAAAGTGCTGTACAGAAACCCAGCCTAAAACCCCAAACAGCAAGTAATTCAGATGTAGAAGCACAGTGGCGAGAAAAAACTCCCTAGAAAGGCGGGAACCTAAGAAGAAACCTAGAGAGGACCCAGGCTCTGAGGGGTGGCCAGTCCTCTTCTGGCTGTGCCAGGTGGAGATTAGAAACCTAGAGAGGAACCAGGCTCTGAGGGGTGGCCAGTCCTCTTCTGGCTGTGGTGGGTAGAGATTAGAAACCTAGAGAGGACCCAGGCTCTGAGGGGTGGCCAGTCCTCTTCTGGCTGTGCCGGGTGGAGATTAGAAACCTAGAGAGGAACCAGGCTCTGAGGGGTGGCCAGTCCTCTTCTGGCTGTGCCGGGTGGAGATTAGAAACCTAGAGAGGAACCAGGCTCTGAGGGGTGGCCAGTCCTCTTCTGGCTGTGCCGGGTGGAGATTAGAAACCTAGAGAGGACCCAGGCTCTGAGGGGTGGCCAGTCCTCTTCTGGCTGTGCCGGGTGGAGATTAGAAACCTAGAGAGGAACCAGGCTCTGAGGGGTGGCCAGTCCTCTTCTGGCTGTGCCGGGTGGAGATTAGAAACCTAGAGAGGACCCAGGCTCTGAGGGGTGGCCAGTCCTCTTCTGGCTGTGCCGGGTGGAGTTTAGAAACCTAGAGAGGAGCCAGGCTCTGAGGGGTGGCCAGTCCTCTTCTGGCTGTGCCAGGTGGAGATTAGAAACCTAGAGAGGAACCAGGCTCTGAGGGGTGGCCAGTCCTCTTCTGGCTGTGCCGGGTGGAGTTTAGAAACCTAGAGAGGAGCCAGGCTCTGAGGGGTGGCCAGTCCTCTTCTGGCTGTGCCGGGTGGAGATTAGAAAACTAGAGAGGACCCAGGCTCTGAGGGATGGCCAGTCCTCTTCTGGCTGTGCCGGGTGGAGATTAGAAAACTAGAGAGGACCCAGGCTCTGAGGGGTGGCCAGTCCTCTTCTGGCTGTGCCAGGTGGAGATTAGAAACCTAGAGAGGAGCCAGGCTCTGAGGGATGGCCAGTCCTCTTCTGGCTGTGCCGGGTGGAGATTAGAAACCTAGAGAGGACCCAGGCTCTGAGGGGTGGCCAGTCCTCTTCTGGCTGTGCCAGGTGGAGATTAGAAACCTAGAGAGGAACCAGGCTCTAAGGGGTGGCCAGTCCTCTTCTGGCTGTGCCAGGTGGAGATTAGAAACCTAGAGAGGAGCCAGGCTCTGAGGGATGGCCAGTCCTCTTCTGGCTGTGCCAGGTGGAGATTAGAAACCTAGAGAGGAGCCAGGCTCTGAGGGGTGGCCAGTCCTCTTCTGGCTGTGCCAGGTGGAGATTAGAAACCTAGAGAGGAGCCAGGGTCTGAGGGGTGGCCAGTCCTCTTCTGGCTGTGCCAGGTGGAGATTAGAAACCTAGAGAGTAACCAGGCTCTGAGGGGTGGCCAGTCCTCTTCTGGCTGTGCCAGGTGGAGATTAGAAACCTAGAGAGGAGCCAGGCTCTGAGCGGTGGCCAGTCCTCTTCTGGCTGTGCCGGGTGGAGATTAGAAACCTAGAGAGGAACCAGGCTCTGAGGGGTGGCCAGTCCTCTTCTGGCTGTGCCGGGTGGAGATTAGAAACCTAGAGAGGAACCAGGCTCTGAGGGGTGGCCAGTCCTCTTCTGGCTGTGCCGGGTGGAGATTAGAAACCTAGAGAGGAACCAGGCTCTGAGGGGTGGCCAGTCCTCTTCTGGCTGTGCCAGGTGGAGATTAGAAACCTAGAGAGGAGCCAGGCTCTGAGCGGTGGCCAGTCCTCTTCTGGCTGTGTCGTGTGGAGATTAGAAACCTAGAGAGGAACCAGGCTCTGAGGGGTGGCCAGTCCTCTTCTGGCTGTGCCAGGTGGAGATTAGAAACCTAGAGAGGAGCCAGGCTCTGAGCGGTGGCCAGTCCTCTTCTGGCTGTGTCGTGTGGAGATTAGAAACCTAGAGAGGAACCAGGCTCTGAGGGGTGGCCAGTCCTCTTCTGGCTGTGCCGGGTGGAGTTTAGAAACCTAGAGAGGAGCCAGGCTCTGAGGGGTGGCCAGTCCTCTTCTGGCTGTGCCGGGTGGAGATTAGAAAACTAGAGAGGACCCAGGCTCTGAGGGGTGGCCAGTCCTCTTCTGGCTGTGCCGGGTGGAGATTAGAAACCTAGAGAGGAGCCAGGCTCTGAGGGATGGCCAGTCCTCTTCTGGCTGTGCCGGGTGGAGATTAGAAAACTAGAGAGGACCCAGGCTCTGAGGGGTGGCCAGTCCTCTTCTGGCTGTGCCAGGTGGAGATTAGAAACCTAGAGAGGAGCCAGGCTCTGAGGGATGGCCAGTCCTCTTCTGGCTGTGCCGGGTGGAGATTAGAAACCTAGAGAGGACCCAGGCTCTGAGGGGTGGCCAGTCCTCTTCTGGCTGTGCCAGGTGGAGATTAGAAACCTAGAGAGGAACCAGGCTCTAAGGGGTGGCCAGTCCTCTTCTGGCTGTGCCAGGTGGAGATTAGAAACCTAGAGAGGAGCCAGGCTCTGAGGGATGGCCAGTCCTCTTCTGGCTGTGCCAGGTGGAGATTAGAAACCTAGAGAGGAGCCAGGCTCTGAGCGGTGGCCAGTCCTCTTCTGGCTGTGCCGGGTGGAGATTAGAAACCTAGAGAGGAACCAGGCTCTGAGGGGTGGCCAGTCCTCTTCTGGCTGTGCCGGGTGGAGATTAGAAACCTAGAGAGGAACCAGGCTCTGAGGGGTGGCCAGTCCTCTTCTGGCTGTGCCGGGTGGAGATTAGAAACCTAGAGAGGAACCAGGCTCTGAGGGGTGGCCAGTCCTCTTCTGGCTGTGCCGGGTGGAGATTAGAAACCTAGAGAGGAACCAGGCTCTGAGGGGTGGCCAGTCCTCTTCTGGCTGTGCCAGGTGGAGATTAGAAACCTAGAGAGGAGCCAGGCTCTGAGCGGTGGCCAGTCCTCTTCTGGCTGTGTCGTGTGGAGATTAGAAACCTAGAGAGGAACCAGGCTCTGAGGGGTGGCCAGTCCTCTTCTGGCTGTGCCAGGTGGAGATTAGAAACCTAGAGAGGAGCCAGGCTCTGAGCGGTGGCCAGTCCTCTTCTGGCTGTGTCGTGTGGAGATTAGAAACCTAGAGAGGAACCAGGCTCTGAGGGGTGGCCATAACATAATGTGATTTCTGTCACTACTCTGAGCTGAGGTTGTGTGCTCCTTTGTCTTTTTCCGACAGGATTAGAATATCTGACATAGAACTCTATGGATCTATCCTTAAACCAGAAAGAATTTAGTCGGAAATTGTTATGCTGCACAATTAACTTACACTCTAACCATTGTTGCGCATGATTCCAAATCTCTCTTTGTGTAATAGTCTGTGGTACCATCTACTGTTGCAGGAGATTCCATCCGTATAGAATGCTGTTTTCTCTGCAGTGTAATGTAGTGTCGGTTAAGTGGGGGCCCTCTGCTGTTTATTGCTCTCCTGGGGTGTCTCTGGGTCGAGATGCTCTGACATTCACCATTCATCTGTGTCCATGTCAGATTGGCATAAAACCTTTCAGAGACACAGCCTGGATGGACATTCACACCATACACACAGAGGATGTACTGCATAATAACAGCACAGAATGCAACGGAGCTGAGCAGTACATTATTGTAACACTACACATCACAGTAGGACTGGGTGAAATATATCATATATTAAGGTGTACTAGCATGGGGGTGGCAGGGTAGCCTAGTGGTTAGAGTGTTGGGCTAGTAACTGAAAGGTTGCAAGTTCAAATCCCCAAGCTGACAAGGTACAAATCTGTCGTTATGCCCCTGAACAAGGCAGTTAACCCACTGTTCTTAGGCTGTCATTGAAAATAAGAATTTGTTCTTAACTGACTTGTCTAGTTAAATAAAGGGCTTAAAAATGAAATAGATCCACATGCTGGGTGGAGCTTTACAGTACTGTTGATATTATAGAACATATTTTGATGCAGTGCTAAAGATGGCAACACTTGTATAAATTGGACTCCTGAACTGTCAGGTTTGTTCTAGTCTGGGTATCAATAAAACTAGCAGAATTGAGAAAGCCCATTAAAACCACTTAGAATTAATTTGTTGCAATCCTAGGGTCATGCACTACTTCTAAAACATGCTGTATTTAAAAAATGTATCATTAAAAAACATGAAATACTGTCAAATACCACCATACTGCTAAAATGTAGAAAAATAGTGTGATGATAATTGGAGGGCCATATAGCCCTCCAATTATACCAGAAACGCTGGTGTTTGGAGGATATATTGGCACAGGGTTTGTTATGCCCAGTAGCTGCATTTGCATAAGCTGTTTTCTAGTGACATTTATTTGGATACATCCATATCATTGAACTAATGAGGCGTGATTTCGCCTGGCATAGACAATGTGCTCTCTCGTCAGGACACTGTTGTTCAGAGGAGCTAGCCAACAACACAGCTAACACAATCACTTCAAACTGAAGCTGGAAACACTGTTGTTCAGAGGAGCTAGCCAACAACACAGCTAACACAATCACTTCAAACAGAAGCTGGAAACACTGTTGTTCAGAGGAGCTAGCCAACAACACAGCTAACACAATCACTTCAAACAGAAGCTGGAAACACTGTTGTTCAGAGGAGCTAGCCAACAACACAGCTAACAGAATCACTTCAAACAGAAGCAGGACACTGTTGTTCAGAGGAGCTAGCCAACAACACAGCTAACAGAATCACTTCAAACAGAAGCTGGAAACACTGTAAACTAGCTGCTCTTCTTTTCATTTGACCTTTTTTCAAATGACATTTCTTTGTATATATCCATAAAAACTATGCCAGCTGATTCATGATTTCAATTGGCTGAGAAACGCTGCCTGCCTGTCTGTCTCGTCCAGACTCTTTCATTACTATAGGACAGCTGCAGATGGAATTTGAATACTGAAACAATGTTGCAAATGTCAGAGAGACAGACAGCAAGGTTTATACAAATCTCTGCTGTTGAAAACTAAGTGTTAGTCTAAAAGAAATGTGAGATGATGTCTATATGCTTTTTATAGTGGAGATCAAGTTTATAAATTGCCTGGAAGGGCTGATGAGACAGTGGATTGCGCAGTCAGATGGAACAGAGTAAAAATAGGCATTTTAATGTCATAGATTTAGCCGGTAGTAAATTGTGGAATAGACACTGGCTGCAATGTGGTTTTAACCAATCAGCAATCAGGATTCGAACCACCCTTTGTATAATACAGTACAGCCATACAGTCAGACAATAATTGTCTTACAAATAAAATAGAGTTATGACAGTTATACATTTAGAACATAAGCTAATAACATTAGAACAATAATATAATCCACCAATAAGAACATAATCCAGTCATATTTTAGGTATGAAATAGACCTACTACATTAAGAACTGAGTACAGTATACATCAACCACAGTCCATCTGTCATGCAGGTGAAAGAGGACCCAAAAGCGACTTAACAGAAACAGAGTTTATTTAAGTCCAAACAGGGAATAACAGAAATCCTCTAGTCTGTAGAGGGGAATAACTGGAGAAGCGGCCACAGACTGCAGGTCGCTTCGGGTAGGCGCAGGCCGTAGTTGACAGAGACACCTGCTCACACGCAGCATCTGATGAAGGCAAAAAACACGACAGGACAGGGCGATACACAATCACAGCAAAAACACGACAGGACAGGGCGAAACGCAATCACAGCATGGTGAATACTAAACAAGGAACCGACGGGACAGGAACGGAACACAAAGGAATAAATAGGGACTCTAATCAGGGGAAAGGATCGGGAACAGGTGTGGGAAGACTAAATGATGATTAGGGGAATAGGAACAGCTGGGAGCAGGAACGGAACGATAGAGAGAAGAGAGAGCGAGAGAGTGAGAGAGGGAGGGGGAGAGAGAGGGATAGAAGGAGGGAAAGAACCAAATAAGACCAGCAGAGGGAAACGAATAGAATGGGGAGCACAGGGACAAGACATGATAATAACATGACACCATCTACATGAATAGATTACAGCTTTGCATTTTTCGCAGAATCGATCTATACATTAACAGCAGGAAAGAGTAGACTCTTGTTCAACGACAGAGTTTTGCATTAAGAAGAGAACAATGAGACAGACAGCATGGCCCCCAAACTGCTTGTCACAAACCCTTAAGCACAGGCCGTACCCCCCGAGAATTACGTTACATCTCAGTGTGTCCACGGTGAAATTATCTTGTAGGATCCTGTATACCTGCTTCTCTAGAGATGAATGGAGAAAGATCTGTGAACTGAAATATATTTTATTTATGATGAAAGTCCCACTGATTTAAGGCCAAAGAAATACTCCAAAGTCTGAGAAATATGTGCTGATCTTAGCTGAAATAATGAGGCTAGACACTAAGGTCTCTGGGAGATCCGCTGTGTTTTCCATGGGATTCATGGGATGACAGTACAGGGTGGTCCACATACACACATATACTGTAGAGGGGCATTTTGATGTAAACTTCACCAACATGTGAAGTTCATAGGATCATATCTAATTGGGTGTCAAATGAATGCTAATAGTCTATATTTTGGCCAGCGCTTTATAAGGTGATGATTCATTCAAAGCACCCATATGCATATTAGAGCTTATGCATAAGCTTATGATCCCAAGCCCCCTAAAAAAAACGGTATTTTAATTATGATTGTGCCATTATTGTCACGTCTGCTCCTGCTCCCCCTCTCTGGCGCTCGAGGTCGCCAGGCTGCTTATCATTACGTACACCTGTCATCATTGTTATGCGCATCAGCGCTTCATCGGACTCACCTGGACTCCATCAGGTTATTAATGACCTCCCCTATATCTGTCACTTCCTCAGGTTGTTCCCCGAGTCAGCATTGATGTTGTTATGTGTCCCTAGTCCAGACGTTGTTCGTGTTTTCTTTCCCGAGTCAGCATTAATGTTGTTATGTGTCTGTTGTCCAGACGCTGTTCGTGTTTTCTTTCCCGAGTCAGCATTAATGTTGTTGTGTCTGTTGTCCAGACGCTGTTCATGTTTTCTTTCCCGAGTCAGCATTAATGTTGTTATGTGTCCCTAGTCCAGACGCTGTTCGTGTTTTCTTTCCCGAGTCAGCATTAATGTTGTTATGTGTCCTTCGTCCAGACGCTGTTCGTGTTTTCTTTCCCGAGTCAGCATTAATGTTGTTATGTGTCCCTAGTCCAGACGTTGTTCGTGTTTTCTTTCCCGACTCAGCATTAATGTTGTTATGTGTCCCTAGTCCAGACGCTGTTCGTGTTTTCTTTCCCGAGTCAGCATTAATGTTGTTGTGTCTGTTGTCCAGACGCTGTTCGTGTTTTCTTTCCCGAGTCAGCATTAATGTTGTTGTGTCCCTAGTCCAGACACTGTTTGTGTTTTCTTTCCCGAGTCAGCATTAATGTTGTTATGTGTCTGTTGTCCAGACGCTGTTCGTGTTTTCTTTCCCGAGTCAGCATTAATGTTGTTAAGTGTCCCTAGTCCAGACGCTGTTCGTGTTTTCTTTCCCGAGTCAGCATTAATGTTGTTATGTGTCCCTAGTCCAGACGCTGTTCGTGTTTTCTTTCCCGAGTCAGCATTAATGTTGTTATGTGTCCCTAGTCCAGACGCTGTTTGTGTTTTCTTTCCCGAGTCAGCATTAATGTTGTTATGTGTCCCTAGTCCAGACGCTGTTCGTGTTTTCTTTCCCGAGTCAGCATTAATGTTGTTATGTGTCCCTAGTCCAGACGCTGTTCGTGTTTTCTTTCCCGAGTCAGCATTAATGTTGTTATGTGTCCCTAGTCCAGACGCTGTTCGTGTTTTCTTTCCCGAGTCAGCATTAATGTTGTTATGTGTCCCTAGTCCAGACGCTGTTCGTGTTTTCTTTCCCGAGTCAGCATTAATGTTGTTATGTGTCCCTAGTCCAGACGCTGTTCGTGTTTTCTTTCCCGAGTCAGCATTAATGTTGTTATGTGTCCCTAGTCCAGACGTTGTTCGTGTTTTCTTTCCCGACTCAGCATTAATGTTGTTGTGTCTGTTGTCCAGACGCTGTTCGTGTTTTCTTTCCCGACTCAGCATTAATGTTGTTGTGTCTGTTGTCCAGACGCTGTTCGTGTTTTCTTTCCCGACTCAGCATTAATGTTGTTGTGTCTGTTGTCCAGACGCTGTTCGTGTTTTCTTTCCCGAATCAGCATTAATGTTGTTATGTGTCCCTAGTCCAGACGTGGTTCGTGTTTTCTTTCCCGACTCAGCATTAATGTTGTTGTGTCTGTTGTCCAGACACTGTTCGTGTTTTCTTTCCCGAGTCAGCATTAATGTTGTTATGTGTCCCTAGTCCAGACGCTGTTCGTGTTTTCTTTCCCGAGTCAGCATTAATGTTGTTATGTGTCCCTAGTCCAGACGCTGTTCGTGTTTTCTTTCCCGAGTCAGCATTAATGTTGTTATGTGTCCCTAGTCCAGACGCTGTTCGTGTTTTCTTCCCCGAGTCAGCATTAATGTTGTTATGTGTCCCTGTTATGTGACACATTACCTTTAGCTATACAGAATATCTCACCACCATGCGTTTTCATATCCTCCTCTCTATCCTTTACTATTTTCTCGAGCGCACAGATGGCCTGTTAACAGTTTAGTGAAATATATTTAATTTCAATGTTTTCAAACAGATTTGACATGTGTTTCCCAAATGAACTACAGGGTAGCTGCAGGAACAAGGTTGGAGAGCCCATGGATACAGAGTTTGGGCAGAATATCACCTGTCGGGCAGCGTGAGCATGTTCAAACAGTGGTTGATGCCCTGCTAGAACTGCCCTGGTCAACTGTAAGTGATGTTGTTGTGAAATGGAAAAGGCTCAGCCGCGTAGTGGTAGGCCACACAAGCTCACAGATTGGGACTGTGCTGAAGCGCAGTGTAAAAATCAGCTGTCTTTGGAAGCAACGTCAGCACAAGAAGTGTTCATCTGGAGCTTCATGAAATGGGTTTCCATGGCCGAGCAGCCGCACACAAGCCTAAGATCCCCATGCGCAATGCCAAGCGTCGGCTGGAGTGGTGTAAAGCTCGTCGCCATTGGTCTCTGGAGCAGTGGAAACACATTCTCTGGAGTGATTTATCACAATTCACCATCTGGCAGTCCGACGGCTGAATCTGTATTGGCAGATGCCAGGAGAACGTTACCTGCCACAATGCATAGCGCCAGCTGTAAAGTTTGGTGGAGGAGGAAATAATGGTCAAGGGCTGTTTTTCATGGTTTGGGCTAGGCCCCTTAGTTCCAGTGAAGATAAATCTTAACACTACAGCATACAATGACAGTTTAGACGATTCTGTGCTTCTAACTTTGTGGAAACAGTTTGGGGAGTTTTTAGAAAACGTGGTCGCATAAAAACTTGAGAGAGATCTTACCTTAATCCCGGTACCAAACTTTACTTTACTTTAGATTCTACACAGTTCTTACACAAAATTATTTTTTGCACATTTGTCAATGTAAATTGTTAAAATAAGTCATTGTGCAAAGAGTTTCATGGTTTGTTCAACTGTGAAATCACAGATTTTTGTTTGACATACATTTTAGAGTAAAATCAATTAAGCAAAACTAATTAGAGTTCACACATAGGCACACAGTTGCACTGCATACATGCACATGCATGTATGCACGAACACACAGGCACACATACACGTACACAAACACTTGCACACACATAGAGAATAGTGTGTTACTGTTATCTGTAATACTGCTCCTCCCTCTAGAGCTCTACAGTACAGCGCTGTGCCCAGAGGCTGTCTGTAACGCTGCTCCTCCCTCTAGAGCTCTACAGTACAGCGCTGTGCCCAGAGGCTGTCTGTAACACTCCTCCTCCCTCTAGAGCTCTACGGTACAGCGCTGTGCCCAGAGGCTGTCTGTAACACTCCTCCTCCCTCTAGAGCTCTACAGTACACCGCTGTGCCCAGAGGCTGTCTGTAATACTGCTCCTCCCTCTAGAGCTCTACAGTACAGCGCTGTGCCCAGAGGCTGTCTGTAACGCTGCTCCTCCCTCTAGAGCTCTACAGTACAGCGCTGTGCCCAGAGGCTGTCTGTAACACTCCTCCTCCCTCTAGAGCTCTACGGTACAGCGCTGTGCCCAGAGGCTGTCTGTAACACTCCTCCCTCTAGAGCTCTACAGTACAGCGCTGTGCCCAGAGGCTGTCTGTAACACTCCTCCTCCCTCTAGAGCTCTACAGTACAGCGCTGTGCCCAGAGGCTGTCTGTAACGCTGCTCCTCCCTCTAGAGCTCTACAGTACAGCGCTGTGCCCAGAGGCTGTCTGTAACACTCCTCCTCCCTCTAGAGCTCTACAGTACAGCGCTGTGCCCAGAGGCTGTCTGTAACACTCCTCCTCCCTCTAGAGCTCTACAGTACAGCGCTGTGCCCAGAGGCTGTCTGTAACACTCCTCCTCCCTCTAGAGCTCTACAGTACAGCGCTGTGCCCAGAGGCTGTCTGTAACACTGCTCCTCCCTCTAGAGCTCTACAGTACAGCGCTGTGCCCAGAGGCTGTCTGTAACACTCCTCCTCCCTCTAGAG
Organism: Oncorhynchus gorbuscha; assembly: GCF_021184085.1. Taxonomy (NCBI): domain Eukaryota; kingdom Metazoa; phylum Chordata; class Actinopteri; order Salmoniformes; family Salmonidae; genus Oncorhynchus; species Oncorhynchus gorbuscha. The sequence continues at coordinate 81,833,775 of NC_060181.1, read as the reverse complement.
CTCTACAGTACAGCGCTGTGCCCAGAGGCTGTCTGTAACGCTGCTCCTCCCTCTAGAGCTCTACAGTACAGCGCTGTCAAGGGATATCAAAGTAGAAATGAGAGCTGAGAGAGTGGGAGAAAGAGGGTGTGGGGGAGAGATGCTCTTCGAAAAGCTCATTACATTGGTAGGGGAATTGTTTGTCTACCATAATGGGTTTTAATAGTTTTTGTGTTGTTTTAGTTGTGTGTGTGTGGTTCGTGTTTGCTATTAAGTACTAGATGTCTCATTTATCTCCTGTTCTCATTGATAGGCAGCGTGTTATCACTCTACACATACTTTAATTTGTTTCTTGTGCTTCTTGCCAACTGGGACATGGCCACTCTCCCTTGCTCCCCTGTGGTGGGTAATATGTAGATAGATGCACCTGTCTGCGTGAGCCATAACGTCTCCTGGGTATCCACAGTCCATTCTCTCAGATAGAAATGTAGTTATAAACCATATTGAACCAAAGGAACGAAAACTCCATACCCTTGGCTCAAAGTCACACTGGGCCCAGCTGATAGTTGATATGTGGTGGGTGAGCAGGCTGGCGCTCACAAGGCTGCCGTGCGTCACCTAGGCAGATGAGATGCTTCACATTGACCCACCTTTAAATGTAAATGGCAGAGGCCTCCGAAATCTGCTACATGAATCCAGTCCATCAGCAGCTGCCCAGTCGCCCAGGTATCAACAGGCCTTTCCCTATGATGTAAATGCAGTCATAACCCACATAATGAAACAATCCATTCAGGACACCTCCCTTCCACATACTGCAGAATGTTAACATAGATTGCCATTCAAGAAACCACAGACTTTGTGGTGACTCATGCCTTTCTGCCTACCCACCGTGGTATGGAAGCGATATTGACAAAGCATTAGTCAGACCATGAACTGTAGCCTTGTGCTACATAATGCTGTAACAAGGGACGAAACTCCCTCCACTTCCACTCCCACACTGAACCAAGAAATCTCTGTATTTATCGTGTCTTGACTCATGACCCAGAGGTATTTAGACTCTGGCCTGCTGGTTTCTATCCTTCACCTCTAATCAGGTACTGATTCAGACCTGGGACCTCGGGTGAGTGGACAGTGAATGGTCAATCAATGACATTAAGCAATTAGTTAATGATCAGAGAGAGAGAAGTCCAAGAAACAGAACTGAAGAAAACAAAGATGAGGAGACGAGGAAAGAAGCAGTAAGTCAAGAACCGTATTTGAAAGGCTTTGTCCTAACCCTTTATTGGTTGAGTGCAGAGTGCGATGCCTCTGGTTAGAGGCTGAGGTTTAGACCTTTCTGGACATTGTATTTGCTCAGGGCAGAGACGACTTCAGAGAGACTGTTACAGATGTAGGATCTTCATTTGAGCCAGTTTTCTACAGCAGGAAAATGATCCTGCAGCAACAGGAAATGTGAATTATAGTTAATGGACAGTTTTGTAGGGGTTGAATTTGTTTTTTTTAAATGGAAAATTGTCTGAAATTTCAAATTGGAAATTAGAAGCTTTAGAAGCTGTTTTAAACCTCAAATACACTAGAAGTTTTACATTTCCTGCATTTCAGGAAAATTCTCCTACAGTAGGGTGATCAAATTAAGACAATACATCTGTAGTGTGTGTAACTGTGTACTGAAGGAGGGCTCCCACTCCCACACAATACCATTGCAGCTGCTGTATCAACAGTCTTGTGTAAAGAGACAGGCACTGTAGACACAGTAGTGCACCACAGCACCAAAATGAATGGCACCAAGTCAAATCAAATAAAACATGTATTGAATCAATAGACATTGTTGTTCAAGGCTGCTAACATGAGTCACCTCTCACACGCCATAGATCAAATCAAAAGGTATTCGTCGCATATGCATATTTAGCAGATGTTAACGCAGGTGTAGCAAAGTGCTTATGTTTCTAGATTCAACGGTGCGGTAATACCTGACCGTACAAAACAATACATGTTCATTTTTAAGATATCTAAAGAAAGGGATTAAGAAATATACAATATTAGAATGAGCAATGTCATCGTCCGGTATATGAATATATATGTATATAATGGTGTGTATACTCTAGAAATTATGGACAGTATATGAATATAAAAGGTGTGTACAGCAGTAGTTAGAATAGAATAGGCCTTGACTAGGATACAGTATGTAAACATGATTAAAGTGTACATAGGGAAGCAGTTTCTAAGGTTCAGGGTTGAGTATTGGGTGGTAGCTGGCTAGAACAGTGACTAAGGTTCAGGGTTGAGTATTGGGTGGTAGCTGGCTAGAACAGTGACTAAGGTTCAGGGTTGAGTATTGGGTGGTAGCTGGCTAGAACAGTGACTAAGGTTCAGGGTTGAGTATTGGGTGGTAGCTGGCTAGAACAGTGACTAAGGTGCAGGGTTGAGTATTGGGTGGTAGCTGGCTAGAACAGTGACTAAGGTTCAGGGTTGAGTATTGGGTGGTAGCTGGCTAGAACAGTGACTAAGGTTCAGGGTTGAGTATTGGGTGGTAGCTGGCTAGAACAGTGACTAAGGTTCAGGGTTGAGTATTGGGTGGTAGCTGGCTAGAACAGTGACTAAGGTTCAGGGTTGAGTATTGGGTGGTAGCTGGCTAGAACAGTGACTAAGGTTCAGGGTTGAATATTGGGTGGTAGCTGGCTAGAACAGTGACTACGGTTCAGGGTTGAGTATTGGGTGGTAGCTGGCTAGAACAGTGACTAAGGTTCAGGCTAGGGTACTGGGCGGAGCTCGCCTATTGGTGACTGTTTCACAGTCTGATGGCCTGGAGATTGAAGCTGTTTTTCTGTCTCTCGGTCCCAGCTTGGATGCACCTGTACTGTCCCCGCCTTCTAGATGGTAGCGGGGTGAACAGGCTGTGGCTCGGGTGGTTGTTGTCCTTGATGATCTTCTTGGCCTTCCTGTGACACCGGGTGCTGTTGGTGTCCTGGAGGGCAGGCAGTGTGCCTCAGATAACGTGTTGGGCTGACCGAACCACTCTCTGGAGAGCCCTGCGGTTGAGGGAGGTGCACTGGCCTTACCAGACTGTGATACAGCCCAACAGGATTTTCTTAATGGTGCATCGTAGAAGTTTGTGGGAGTCTTAGGGGCCAAGCCAAATTTCTTCAGCCTCCTGTGTTTGAGGAGGGCTGCTGTTGCACCTTCTTCACCACACCGTCTGTGTGGATGGACCGTTTCAGGTTGTCAGTGATGTGCACTCCAAGGAACTTGAAGATTTTCACCCTCTCCAATGCGGCCCCGTCAATGTGGATAGGGGTGTGCTCCTACCTTGTGTTGTTGCCTACCTTCACCAGCTGGGGACGGCCTATCAGGAAGTCTAGGACGCAGTTGCAGAGGGCGGGGTTCTGACCCAGGGCACCAAGCTTACTGATGAGCTTGGAGGGTGCTATGGTGTTGAAGGCTGAGCTGTAGTCTGAACAGCATTCTTACATAGGTATATATCTTGTCCAGATGGGATAGGGCACTGTGCAGTACGATGGCGATGGCGTCATCTGTGGATTTTTTTTATTTTTATGTTTATTTCCCTTTTAACTCGACATCTGTTGTGGCAGTATGCAAGTTGTAATGGGTCTAGGGTGTCATGTAGGGTGGAGGTTATATGATCCTTAACTAGCCTCTCAAAGCACTTTATGATGACAGAAATGTTCCGCTACGGGGCAATAGTACTTTAGTTCAGTTACCTTCGCTTTCTTGGGTACAGGAATAATGATGGATATCTTGAAGCAAGTGGGATAGGGACAACAGACTGGGATAGGGAGAGATTGAATATGTCCGTAAACACTCCAGCCAGCTGGTCTGTACATGCTCTGAGGACGCGGCTTGGGATCCATCTGGGCTGGAAGCCTTGTGAGGGTTAACTCTCACATCTGCCACGGAAAACGAGAGCTCCCAGTCCTCGTGATCGGTGGTGGCCCACTTTGGCTGCACTGTGTTTTCCTCGAAGCGGGTAAAGAAGGTGTTTAGATTGTCAGTGTCCGCAACGTGGCTGGTTTTCCCTTCACAATCCGTGATTGTCTGGAGTCCTTGAGACATAGTTCTCATTTCTGAGCCATTGAATTGCGATTCCACTTTGTCTCTGTACTGACATTTTGCCTCTGATTGCCTTATGAAGGCTGGATTGTTTGTACTTGTCCATGTTCCCAGTCACCTTGCCATCTATCCACGGTTTCTGGTTTGGATAGGTTGTAATCATCACAGTATGGCTGTCGAAAAGTGCACTGAATCAGTCCGGATGTTGTGATGTTCTAAGATATTGCAGATAAAGTGTAACTACAGGTTACATAAGATGAGGACCTTAGAGACATGTGTGTGTATACAGTGGCTTGCAAAAGTATTCACCCCCCCTTGGCACTTTTCCTATTTTGTTGCCTTACAACCTGGAATTAAAATAGAGTTTTTGGGGGGTTTGTATCATTTGATTTACACAACATGCCACTTTGAAGATGCAACATATTCTTTATTGTAAAACAAGCAAGAAATAAGACAACAAAAAAAAACAGAAAACTTGAGCGTGCATAACTATTCACCCCCCCCAAAGTCAATACTTTGTAGAGCCACCTTTTGCAGCAATTACAGCTGCAAGTCTCTTGGGGTATGTCTCTATAAGCTTGGCACATCTAGCCACTGGGATTTTTGCCCATTCATCAAGGCAAAACTGCTCCAGCTCCTTCAAGTTGGAGGGGATCCGCTGTTGCACAGCAATCTTTAAGTCAAGTTAATTGGATTGAGGTCTGGGCTTTGACTAGGCCATTCCAAAACATTTAAATATTTCCCCTTAAACAACTTGAGTGTTGCTTTAGCAGTATGCTTAGGGTCATTGTCTTGCTGGAAGGTGAACCTCCGTCCCAGTCTCAAATCTCTGGAAGACTGAAACAGGTTTCCCTCAAGAATTTCCTTGTATTTAGCCCCATCCATCATTCCTTCAATTCTGACCAGTTTTCCAGTCCCTCGTTTTTTTGTGGTGATGATAGGTAATGGGGTTTGCGCCAGACATAGAATTTTCCGTGATGGCCAAAAAGCTACATTTTTGTCTCATCTGACCAGAGTACCTTCTTCCATATGTTTGGGGAGTCTCCCACGTGCCTTTTGGCAAACACCAAAAGTGTTTGCTTATTTATTTCTTTAAGCAATGGCTTTTTTCTGCCCACTCTTCTGTAAAGCCCAGCTTTGTGGAGTGTACAGCTTAAAGTGGTCCTATGGACAGATACTCCAATCTCCGCTGTGGAGCTTTGCAGCTCCTTCAGGGTTATCTTTGGTCTATTTGTTGCCTCTGATTAATGCCCTCCTTGCCTGGTCCGTGAGTTTTGGTTTGCAACCCTCTCTTGGCTGGTTTGTTGTGGTGCCATATTCTTTCAATTTTTTAATAATGGATTTAATGGTGCTCCATGGGATGTTCAAAGTTTCTGATATTTTTTTATAACCCAACCCTGATCTGTACTTCTCCACAACTTTGTCCCTGACCTGTTTAGAGAGCTCCTTGGTCTTTATAGTGCTGCTTGCTTGATGGTGTCCTTTGCTAGTGGTATTGCAGACTCTGGGGCCTTTCAGAACAGGTGTATATATACTGAGATCATGTGACAGATCATGTGACATTTAGATTGCAAACAGGTGGACTTTATTTAACTAATTATGCGACATCTGAAGACAATTGGTTGCACCAGATATTATTTAGGGGCATCATAGCATATACACGCACCACTTTTAAGTTTTAATTGTTTCAAAAAAAATGTAAACAAGTTATTTTTTTCATTTCACTTCACCAATTTGGACTATTTTGTGGATGTCCATTACATGAAATGCAAATAAAAATCCATTTAAATTACAGGTTGTAATGCAACAAAATGGGAAAAATGCCAAGGGGGATGTCACGCCCTGACCTTAGATATCTCTGTTTTTCTATATATTTTGTTTAGGTCAGGGTGTGACTAGGATGGGTACTCTAGTTTTTGTATGTCATGGGGTTTTTGTATGTCTATGTTGGCCTGATATGGTTCCCAATCAGAGACAGCTGTTTATTCCTGTCTCTGATTGGGGATCGTATTTAGGTAGCCATTTTTTCCTCATTTGTGTTGTGGGATCTTGACTATGTTTAGTTGCCTATCTGCACTAAGTTGTATAGCTTCACGTTTCGTTTGGTTGTTTTTGTTAAGTGTTTCATTCAATAAAAGAGAATGTACACATACCACGCTGCGCCTTGGTCTCACGCATACGACAATCATGACAGGGGATGAATGCTTTTGCAAGGCAATGTACAGTGCCTTGCGAAGGTATTCGGCCCCCTTGAACTTTGCGACCTTTTGCCACATTTCAGGCTTCAAACATAAACATATAAAACTGTATTTTTTTGTGAAGAATCAACAACAAGTGGGACACAATCATGAAGTGGAACAACATTTATTGGATATATTTCAAACTTTTTTAACAAATCAAAAACTGAAAAATTGGGTGTGCAAAATTATTCAGCCCCCTTAAGTTAATACTTTGTAGCGCCACCTTTTGCTGCGATTACAGCTGTAATTTTGCACATCGAGAGACTGAAATCTTTTCCCATTCCTCCTTGCAAAACAGCTCGAGCTCAGTGAGGTTGGATGGAGAGCATTTGTGAACAGCAGTTTTCAGTTCTATCCACAGATTCTCGATTGGATTCAGGTCTGGACTTTGACTTGGCCATTCTAACACCTGGATATGTTTATTTTTGAACCATTCCATTGTAAATTTTGCTTTATGTTTTGGATCATTGTCTTGTTGGAAGACAAATCTCCGTCCCAGTCTCAGGTCTTTTGCAGACTCCATCAGGTTTTCTTCCAGAATGGTCCTGTATTTGGCTCCATCCATCTTCCCATCAATTTTAACCATCTTCCCTGTCCCTGCTGAAGAAGAGCAAGCCCAAACCATGATGCTGCCACCACCATGTTTGACAGTGGGGATGGTGTGTTCAGGGTGATGAGCCGTGTTGCTTTTACGCCAAACATAACGTTTTGCATTGTTGCCAAAAAGTTCAATTTTGGTTTCATCTGACCAGAGCACCTTCTTCCACATGTTTGGTGTGTCTCCCAGGTGGCTTGTGGCAAACTTTAAACAACACTTTTTATGGATATCTTTAAGAAATGGCTTTCTTCTTGCCACTCTTCCATAAAGGCCAGATTTGTGCAATATACGACTGATTGTTGTCCTATGGACAGAGTCTCCCACCTCAGCTGTAGATCTCTGCAGTTCATCCAGAGTGATCATGGGCCTCTTGGCTGCATCTCTGATCAGTCTTCTCCTTGTATGAGCTGAAAGTTTAGAGGGACGGCCAGGTCTTGGTAGATTTGCAGTGGTCTGATACTCCTTCCATTTCAATATTATCACTTGCACAGTGCTCCTTGGGATGTTTAAAGCTTGGGAAATCTTTTTGTATCCAAATCCGGCTTTAAACTTCTTCACAACAGTATCTCGGACCTGCCTGGTGTGTTCCTTGTTCTTCGTGATGCTCTCTGCGCTTTTAACGGACCTCTGAGACTATCACAGTGCAGGTGCATTTATACGGACACTTGATTACACACAGGTGGATTGTATTTATCATCATTAGTCATTTAGGTCAACATTGGATCATTCAGAGATCCTCACTGAACTTCTGGAGAGAGTTTGCTGCACTGAAAGTAAAGGGGCTGAATAATTTTGCACGCCCAATTTATCAGTTTTTGATTTGTTAATAAAAAAAGTTTGAAATATCCAATAAATGTCGTTCCACTTCATGATTGTGTCCCACTTGTTGTTGATTCTTCACAAAAAAATACAGTTTTATATCTTTATGTTTGAAGCCTGAAATGTGGCAAAAGGTCGCAAAGTTCAAGGGGGCCGAATACTTTCGCAAGGCACTGTATGTGTGTCTGTTGTGAAGTCTGAGTGTAAACTCATACAGAGCAGTGTGTGTAATGAGGATTGTATTTGCATCTGTTCCCTCTGAGTCAGAGAGAAACAAAGGCACAGTGCTACCCAAGTCCTACCGCATAAGGGTGTGCACAGACAGCACACACAACAGTGCACGTACACACACACACACAACAGTGCACGTACACACACATACACACACACACACAACAGTGCACATACACACACACACACACAAAACTTGTTTCCTCATTTCAACAAAGAAATGCAATATGATGACGTTGAATCAACGTGGAAAACTGATAGGATTTTTTAAATGTCATCAACGTAAGGGAATTCCATGTCTTTTTCACCCAACTTGTAACCTAAATCCAATGTCATGGTGACATTGTTTGGTGATTTCACATTTAATTCATCTTAGTTGACAACTCAACCAAATGTAAATCGAAAAATAGACATTGATCTGACTTCTGTGCACAGTGGGACACACACACACACACTCTCACTCATCCACACACACGCTTCATCTCACTAAGATGGAATGCACTCACATTTACATTAACAAGACTTATCAGACAAAGTCTTGGCGGAAAACATTTTTCTGAGTGACTTAAAGAATTCCCCAGGAAATGGTAACTGATGTTGTAGAGTAGACTGTGAAGTGTGTATGTTCTCAGAATGCAGGACTCTGGAGAAATGCTGCAGTGCAGTGTACTGTTTGATACTCAGATTGACTCAAACCAAAGGTAAACCTTGTTGATGTTCACTGTCTGTCGCTTAACCAAACAGCCATTTAGTGTCTCTGGCTGTTGATTCATCTGTCAGTTGTTGTGGAGGAGCAGCACAGCACCACTTGATATGCTAATCACAAACACCTCAGTGGCTCCTGGGCTGAGACAGATTTGACAGAGGTGGCTTTGCCTCTTCATTAGCTTCTAGTTTATGTAAAGAGGGAGAGTGGAGAGGGGAGGAGAGGGGAGGAGAGAGAGAAGACAGGATGAGGATGAAATAGACAGGTATAAATGGAGGGATGGATGGAGGATGGCATTGACACTTTCCCACCCCTCTCACTTTAATCTCATCTTTCACTCAAATCTAATAACAAATCTAACATTACAAAACAATACACGCAAATCTCCAAAAAGAAAAAGAAGGTGCAGTTGCCATACCAGGCAGTGGTACAGCCCGATAGGAGGCTCTCAATTGGAGACGTGCTTGGCCAAGTAGTCATGGGTTAACAGGGAGAACAGGACGGGGCTGAGTACATACCCTTGTGTTGTTGCCTACCTTCACCACCTGGGGTCGGCCTGTCAGGAAGTTCTCCTTCTCCCTCACACACACACACACACACACACACACACACACACACACACACACACACACACACACACACACACACACACACACACACACACACACACACACACACACACACACACACACACACACACACACACACACACACACACACACACACACACACACACACACACACACTCTACACGCACAGTGGATGTGTGTTGATTGTTTTGATAATGTGATTTAAGTTTTTCACATGGTACAAAGAATAGAACAATCAAGGTGCTTGTCTAGATAAATCACTAGCGGACACATATTGGTGTTTATGCCTCTGGTGAGGCAATGCATCACTGCTGTAGCTATAAAAACTTCAGCTGTAAATGTGCTTATATTATACTCATGTCTCATTTGCATAAAGACAAATACCATTTTTGGGCTTCAGAAATCTCAGTCTTTCACACCTGTGCAATCATTTTAGTCTTGCTTGGTATCATACCATGTCCATTTTGCTTATATTTCCATGGTCTTCACAGACAGAAGACCTAAGTTTTCTCACCTCTCCCTCAGTTGCTCTCTTCCATCTCTCCTCTCCTCCCATTCCTTTCAGTCTGTCTGCCCCCTGATTCATTCCTTTCAGTCTGTCTGCCCCCTGATTCATTCCTTTCAGTCTGTCTGCCCCCTGATTCATTCCTTTCAGTCTGTCTGCCCCCTGATTCATTCCTTTCAGTCTGTCTGCCCCCTGATTCATTCCCTTCAGTCTGTCTGCCCCCTGATTCATTCCTTTCAGTCTGTCTGCCCCCTGATTCATTCCTTTCAGTCTGTCTGCCCCCTGATTCATTCCTTTCAGTCTGTCTGCCCCCTGATTCATTCCTTTCAGTCTGTCTGCCCCCTGATTCATTCCTTTCAGTCTGTCTGCCCCCTGATTTATTCCTTTCAGTCTGTCTGCCCCATGATTAATTCCTTTTCTTCTATCTCCATCACTCTCCCTTTCTCGTCCTTCGTCCTTCCGCCTCTTCGCTGACCTCCATCACCCTCTCCATCTCTCGGTGTCAGCGACTTGAAAGCAGATCATCAGCCCTTGAAAAGCTGAATCATAATTACAGGATGAACCAATGTCACTTCAGTCCCTATTATGCTCCAGTGTTATTCAGGGAACGATCAAAACGGAACATCTGTAAACAAAATCATTACATTGTATTTATTTATCCGTTTCTCTCTCACTCCAGTAGAGGAGGGTGCATATAGTTTAGACAATTAACTATTGATCATGGTTGCTGAAACATATTGGGTAATCACCCAGATTCTTCTAAACTACAGATTTGACACAGATAGCACAGCTGGTGTATATACAAAAATGTCTGTGTACTTTTAATCAAAGAAGACCATCCTGTGTGTGTGTGTGTGTCTTTGAAATAACAGCAGTACTCAGTGTTGACAGTGGCGTGCAGTAATGAGCCAGTTTGCATTTCCATGGTGCACTGCAGCTGGAGACGGGCTGAAATTTGCACCGCCGCTGAAGGCCAAGTACCCAGTGGACTTACTTTCGTTTAAGAGGACAGGTGCATACTGTGTGTGTCTGTGTCCAAGTGCATGCCTGCGTGCGTGTGTATCCATTAGTATTAGCAGCTATTAATTAGACTAATTTGGCAGGTAATTTGATAAGGTTAACTGGTATAGAGTGAAGAAGGTGATGGCGTGTGTTAAGCCTGGGGTGTGAGATGTTCAGACTGATTTGGTGATAGTGGGATTGTCAGGGGCTGTTAGACTGTAGTAGTTACCATGGTAATCCTCCTGACAATCAATATCGACTGTCTGTTCATTAGAGCTTCAACACAGTGGGAATGTGATTAGACCAGAGATTAACTATGAGCTCAATAGGTTGTTCGACCAGACTCTAACATCAAGGGTCAGCTGCAGACTCTTAACTTCAGAGATCCCTAACAACAGTTTGTGTTGTGTTGTGTTTTGAACAGGATCAGGTTTAGGCAGGCTGTGGACCAGTCTTTGGGGATACAGTAACTGCTGTGTGATTGGCGGTTCGTCTGATACACCAGAGAGAAACAAGATAAGGAGAAGAACATACTAGAGGAACCTTGGATAATCTGGAGAACGTCCTGCTTTACACAGAGACCATGATAGCGCTAACAGAACGCTAAAGGAAACCTAATGGAATGCTGAGTGAGGTCATGTAGCTGCCCTCTGACACCCCTGCATGTGACTACGCCTTCTGCGTCACCTCGGCTTTTCTAATTGGCTGGTTTGGAGAGCGACGGACCAATGGAGAAGAGTGCTGAGGAGCTGAACCTCTCGTTCCTGCTGGAGCATGAGAGAGAGATGATCCTCGGAGTCCTGCAGAAGGACGAGAAACTGAGGAAACTAGAGGAGAAGAGGATACGGTGAGGGCGGAATAAGTCTTCATCATATTCATCATCATCACTGTACAATCCACTACAATGATACATCTACTACTACAACTTCCTTGATGTTGATGAGGATTTTTTTATCGTAATCATCATCCTTATGCGTACCTCTGCAATCACAATACGACCACAACTTCACAACTACAATCACAATACGACCACAACTTCACAACAACTACAATCACAACAACTACTACAATCACAATACGATCACAACTTCACAACAACTACAATCACAATACGACCACAACTTCACAACAACTACAATCACAATACGATCACAACAACTACTACAATCACAAAACAACCACAAGTTCACAACTACTACAATCACAATAAGACCACAACAACTACACAATCACAATACAACCACAACTTCACAACAACTACAATCACAATACGATCACGACAAGTACTAGAACCACAATACAACCACAACTTCACAACAACTACAATCACAATACGACCACAACTTCTACAATCACAATACGACCACAAGTTCACAACTACTACAATCACAATAAGACCACAACAACTACTACAATCACAATACAACCACAACTTCACCACAACTACAATCACAATACGATCACGACAAGTACTACAACCACAATACAACCACAACTTCACAACAACTACAATCACAACAACTACTGCAATCACAATATGACCACAACATCACAATAACTACTACAATCACAGTGCGACCACAATATCACAACAACTACAATATGATCACAACAACTACTACAATCACAATACCACCACAACTTCACAACTACAATAACAATACGACCACAACTTCACAACAACTACAATCACAATACGACCACAACTTCACAACTACTACAATCACAATATGACAACAACTTCACAACAACTACAATCACAATACGATCACAACTTCTACAATCACAATACGACCACAAGTTCACAACTACTACAATCACAATACAACCACAACTTCACAACAACTACAATCACAATACGATCACAACAACTACTACAATCACAATACGACCCACCTTCACAACAACTACAATCACAAAACGACTACAACTTCACAACTACTACAATCACAATACGGCCACAACAACTACTACAATCACAATACAACCACAATT